>NW_020654933.1:14345-31859 GCF_003589595.1 Hyposmocoma kahamanoa
GCTTCGATTCTGCGCCAGTGTGAGTTGAGCCTTAGAGCCTCTGCACACGGCATATTTTATATGCGATAGTTTTAATTGCAGTTTTGTTTGTTAATTTCAGTTAGTTTTTAAGATGAAGCAACTACAATGTATAAAATACACATGTATGCATAGTCTCTCATAGAGTTATTTCGTGATAGACCCACAAATATTCCAATCGGTTTCAATGTTTTAGAATACTAATCCAAATTAATTGGAAAATAATACTTGCGAAAATACTGTTTGTTTTCAATATACGCATTCTATTTTTATGTTTCCTAATTTTTCTACAAGTAACTTCTACATAACTCTAATACATAATGAAGTGAATACTACATAATCATTTATAAGTATGAGATCTTATACAAAGTAAGGAAACTTTTACCTATACTCAGTTTTTATAATAACTAATTATTATACTAATAAATATATTTTTAACTACAATACGGCGTTTTACTATACTTTTAAATAATATTCCACTTCGTACGGACTCATAAATTGGTAATTTTCCATTGTTATATTTTGAAACAGATACAATACTCTAGATATTTGGTTTTAATCTGTACAAAATGAAATAGTGAACATTTTAAATATGGATCTAGGAATATTTATATTACTCTAGTAGCTATAACACATTTTATTTATTTACAAAAACATTTTAAAATAAGCTCCGAACGATTATTATCATTTGATTTAATAATAATAAAATATTATTTGTTTTGGTCCTTACCCCAATTATTAAAAATAATAGTGCCGGCAAAAACGAGTGTTTTACAAAAAATTTTATTGTCAAATTATTAATATAATGCAAAATTATTCTTATTGTCCAATATACTTTAAATAATAAATTTTATTATAATAATAAATATAAAAATATTGTCAAAGTCACATTCGCAAAATGATATAGAATATAATGTTTAATATATTTTTTATAAGTGAATCAAAGCAAGTACACGTAGTATAATGTATAGTAAGCATAGAGCTATTTTTGCGTTCTATTCTTATTAATATAATATATAAACATAATTAATGCATAATGTATTTTTATAATTTATTTGTATTTTCCAAAGTCCAGGAACTATTTCAACCAATTAAATACTAATTACAATGCTGCAGCAATCAATATTTAACAAAGAGTATTGGGTTATTAAAATATAGGGTGTACTTTTAATTCGAAATACCTATTTATATATTTTTGTATAAAATGCAAATAAAAAAATTGTCTTTATAAATAATAAATTGAACATGTGAAATGAGTTTTTTGCTCGTGGAGCTTATAGCTTTCGCTAATACTTTAACCTCCATTAGGTCTGTATAAAATATAAAAATCTAAAATATTAAAAACCTGCGTCCTGGGATTGTAACAGACAAATTAATTATTTATGTTATAACTTAGGAACAAATCATTAAAATTTTTCTCACACAAAGGCATTATGACAAAATGTTTCATAGTGCAAAAATACAGCCCTCCTATTTTTTAAATACAAATCTATGAAATATTATAATTTATTTATTGATTCATGAAAAAAACAATAATAAGCACTTACATAAAGAAAACAACCCAGTACCTGCATAAATAGTCATGAATTCTACAATAAAATTAAGTAAAATGTTGGTTATCACTTTACAACAATTCGAGGTGTTAATCTTTACCAGAATTCCTGACATACACGGTGCTAACTAATTAGGTAAGTATGTACTAAAAAAACAATTTGAAATGCAAATTAAAAAGATTTTATGAGCGATTTTGAAATTGTATAATATGAATCCTGATAAAAATTTCTTGCTTCACCTACATTCATCAATCTGTGACGATACTGACCTCCATCATCATCATCTCATCTTTTATCGTCCTCTTTCCTGGTTTTCGGCCTTTTATATAAAAAAAAAGCCTTATCATTCAAACATTTGTTCGATCGTTCGTCACTCCCAATCAAAATTCTTTAAACGAAAGGACGTGGCCATAAATCACAAACCATCTTCATTTTATTATTGTTTAATGTGACTAATGTAACCAAGCCTTAGAGAAGTCAGAATGTAGAAGGCTCAATCCACAAGATTTATTGTAAGTGATGATAAGAGAAGAAAAGGAAGGCTTTAACAAATAACTTTAAAAATAAAGACATCTAATTTGTTAACACCCTGTATAAAGTCTTTGTTATTTCAATACACCAATAATCAGTTATAAAATGTGTACATACATAATTTATTTGAAAAAAAAAAACGAGTTTTGTTTAATAATTTCTACATTAAGCTGATAGTATGGTGATAACTTTGAATCATTTAATATTTTATATGTAACATTCTAGATATGTTTTGTATTTAATATGCTCTTTAGACACCCTGACTAAATGGCTATTTTTCTAAAATATATAACCTCGAGTTTCTAGGTTTTCGCGGTTCCTACGCAATAGAAAATGAAACCATTTTTTCGGATCCAAACAGCGTATATTTGTTTTTAGAATAAATATACGCAATATGAAAAAACACATATACATAATTTAGATCCAACATAAATTATTTCATTTTCTAAAATATATAACATTGTAGTTTATTATAATAAGCTTGCAATGTATAAAGCATATAAAATATATATTTTTGGAACATTTGTTATTATAATTAGGAAAAGATGTAAGTTTGAAAATTGGTCAGATCCGATGTTGTTTATGATTATTAAAATACATATTCTTGTAAAGAGGCCCACTAAAAATAATTGAAGATATAAATAAATAGAAAATTTCAATTCGTAATTTTAAAAATTATGTTTCAATACTGAAATTTTGCAATTTCATATTTTGAATGGAACTTATTATTTTGTTTTATACAATGTATATTATAGTATATTTTTTTGAATCCGTATTATGATGGACATATTGTTGCAATATTTCTCCACTCAACAGTTTAATACTTTGTTATTATTATTGTTTATCCTTTATATGACAATAGAGTGATAAAACCATGTATGCTTTGAGTAAAAGACTTAATGGTCTTACTCGTACGAATCATGGGTGCCCTAAACCCTTTTTCTGAATTCAAGTTTTGAATTATTTCTTTACTCATCACGTTTTTTTTTAAATTGTCAAATAAAACACTGACTGCCGACTCTATTCTTACTAATTCAACAAAGTTAGTTCCGTGTAAAGATTACCAAGTTTAGAATTAAGTGCCAATGTGTAAAAGTGTTTAAACTAGTTGTTTGCACTATAGGGATGGTACATGCTTTACCGAGATGGCTCACTCTTTTGTACTCTTGCATTTTATAGATGAAGCGATAAAAAAAATCGGTTTAAAAATATTTCACCAACATAATCAATTTGTTGTCACTCTGTATATTATTTATTAGTGTTATAAATAATACGTCTTTCTTTTAAAAATAAGAACTATATTGGTGGTGTAGCAAACGCCATAATCTCTTTTCTTTGACCTCCTTATACGACGTGGTCCCCTCTTTAAAGTTCCATACTCTCAGTCGTTGTTCAAGTTCAATTGAACCATTCTGACATTTTAAGTTGTCGGCGCAAGTTGACACGCCTATCCACTGCCACTCACAGCTTTAAACCGCAAAGGCTTGACGAGCACTAGCACTGTACCAATCACCCCAAGGGCGACTTCAAATTAGACGCTTATATAAGCGCTGCAGTTATGCCACTGTGGCGCTTCAGTAATTTTTAGTTCACTAATTGTGACTGGCGAACAATGGCGTGCGTGTTAATGTGAGAAACTCTCATTTATTACAGCGGCGATAGCATTAAATTTATTGGGACTGTAGAACTTTACGTAGTTAAGCTGGCATTAGAATAAAAGTATTTGTTGTCAAAATACGTCTCAGTCACTTAATTCGCACGTGTCGCGATTGTGTCGCTGCAGCTGCGTATCTAAATATTGTATCAAAATTAGAATTGGCCGGGCTGTAGCGTCATAGTGGCATCACTGTTGCACTTCTATAAGCGTCTATGTGAAGGCGCCTTTAGACATAAATTTGACAAGTCTCATATGCCTGTAATTTAACCAGCGCCCTTCAAAACCGGAACGCAGTAATGCTCACGTTACTGCTTAACTTAAAATTTTGTCATTGATCCATTCTCTCTAGGACGATATTTACACAATAAAGAAAACTATTGAATGTATTAGTAGGCCTCTATATCTATGAAATATGTATTATGAAGAAGAAATTATATATGAGAAATACGATTTCTAAATATTCGATAAAGTTGAAACATTTTGGGCAATAACTACCATTAAAAGTTTGTAAATATTTTTTAAATTTCTAAGTATACACACATTTTGGTCACGCTCCATTTTAGTATAGTTAATAATAAATATATTGATATATTTTATTATACTTAATATCTAAAAATAGTAAAACCTTTGGCAAAAATACAGCGTTTACTCATCATCCTCAGACGTACTTATTTTTTATGCAAACCCCTAAAAACTTTGGCTTAATATCACCACTCCCAAATTAAAAAATAAAAATTCAAAATGGCGGTTGTTTAATGGCGGTTATTTTATTCTTCCTCTTCGTTTTGGTAGCTCACGTACCTGACTGATGACTTGTCGTTTATTATTAAGCTCTGAAAATAAAGAGAATTTAATGACCATGCATCCTTTTAACACCACAACATAGTATATTACAATTTTTTTATGATGTCAAGTAGGTAACGCTACGAACAAGCCGTGCCGTGGCAGGGCCACGTTCTCTTTTATATTGTTCAATATTAATATAATTGAAAAAATCTAATTCACCTTTTACAGAAATGGTTTTCCCAGGAAAAGAAATATAGTGCTCACAATTAAACGCGATGTCATGACTGCTGAGGTACCTATGATTAAAATTTGATGGTCGATTTTTAGTTATACCACAGATTACTTAATAGCTACTACGTAACAGATTCATGACTCTCTACAGAAATCGAAAGCACCTACGCTACAATAGCCTACTAAATCTAACTGATGACACCAGGCGGTCACTACGAGGGAAAAGGAACCCGCTCATAGAGGTGAAAATAACGTTGCCCACCGTTTGGAGTCGTGTTGAGCCGAATGCTCTTACATGAAAGACTTGTGTGAGCGCATGCGCCGACGTTGGCACACTCAGCAGTAGGCACTTATCGCGTAACCTTGAGCGAGGGACGGAGCCCTAGTTATACATACCTAAAAATAGTAAATATATTTAAGAAACGTACCTGTTTTTCGTTGGTAGCCGGTGGAGACCTCAGCAGCAGCAGAAAAGGCGCGTATGCGAAATTGAGGATGGCAATGATGACCAGCATCCATTCGAAGCCAATGCTGTTTACCAGAGCGCCGGAGAAGGCTGGACCTGGATATAATGTTTCAAGTTGAGGATTGGAAATTAGGAAAATTTGGTAAAGTTTGAATGTAGACTATAAATTTATGTTGAATAATTAATAACTTGTTAATAAAAAAAAACCGATCTCAAAAGTACGTGGAATTACATCCATTTGCCAAGTTTTATTGAAATATGGGGATGTTTAGTTCTCCACTACACAGGACTTGACACAGGAGATAATAAAAATCGGTTCTCACTACTCAAAGTATACTGATAGAGAAAAACGCCTTGAATTGGAGAATAGCAAAACCAACCATTAAAATAATTGCTCCTTAAGTAAAATTTAGGCGCTATTTATAAAAATGAATGTTCATGCGTGATCAGCCACCCTTAGAGGTAGATGATCACCCTCTTTCCAACAAAAAAGAATCATGAAAATCGGTTCACAAATACTGGAGTTATCGCGTAACACACATACAAAAAAAAATACAGTCGAATTGAGCACCTCCTCCTCTTTTTGAAGTCGGTTAAAAATAAATACAATTGGATAGCTGAATTGAAAACCACCTCCTTTTGAAGTCGACCAGGAAACCAAATTCGGACTTATCTCAAGGGGGACTTCTCCAAGGGTCTATACTGGTGCCTTTGAGTTTCTACTTTCATACTAACTGCCTCCGTGGTCGAACGGTTACCATACCGGACTGCCACGCAGAGGTCCCAGGTTCGATTCCCGGGCCGGGAGAAATATTTGTACGGCTTACATTTATTTCTCTCGTGAGTTTGGATGTAATTTGTGGTTGTCTATGTGTGAGTCCATGGCACCCGCGACACAGGGTTTCCCTAGTGCGGGGTTATGTTGAGTGTGTGTGTGTGTGTGTGTGTGTGTACTGTATACTTTTAAGACAATAGTGCTAAATTCTAACATAAATACATACATATCATCACGTTTATTTCCTAGTAAGGTAGGCAGATACTACGATCTTTTTTCTACAATTCTGACATGCCAAAATACATTTCTGAAACTAAAAGTACCAGGTTCACATAACTCACCTACGGCATATCCCAAGCAGAAAGCAGTGTCTCCAATAGCATAAACGGATCCATACACGGCAGCGTGACGTATGTCCACTAGGAAACCAAGCTCGGGCATCATCGAAGAATCCACCATGCCGATTGCGAAGCCAAGACCAGCGTTGGGGATGATCAGGTGTTCCAGTTTCCGGGCCATGGGGATCTGGAAGATGGGATTTAGAATGAAAAAAAGTGACATTTTTTCCATATTTACAGACCATATTTGTGCACGAAACTTGCAATAATCCATATTTTCCATATTACGTAATATTTTAGTTAATAAAAAAAATAAAGATGTGATAAAGACGTGCGTACTTGAACAAAATAAATCGATGGCACACTGTTTGTAAACTTTGAAGGCTGTAACAGAGACGCATCGATTACAGTTTTTAATAAAACCAATTTTTTAGGTTATTTATATATTTTTTAATATCTTAAATATGAAATAAAACCGAATCCACTGCACTGTTTCTCTCCAATGACCTTAAAGAAATTTCCAACAAAGCTAAAGTATCTTATTTAAACTAAATTCAAACTTCATGCACTCTAATTAAATGTACTTTTTACAGAAAAATCTGCACTACAATAAACTGCTACTCGCACTTTTATTTTGCATGCATTAATAGATATCATATGATATCATTGCTGGAATGATGAATTGTTGTGATTTATATACTATACTTCCCCAACAACAACTAGCACAACAGCTACTGTGGCGGCTTTAGACGCCGCCTATTATCACCGTCTGGCTGTGGCAGTCTCTTTATAATAATAATAATAATAACGCACACACTCAACATAGCCCCGCACTAGGGAAACCCTGTGTCACGGGTGCCATGGACACACACATAGACAACCACAAATTACACCCAAACTCACGAGAGAAATAATTGTAGGCCATACAACTATTTCTCCCGGCCCGGGAATCGAACCTGGGACCTCTGCGTGGCAGTCCGGCATGGTAATCGTTCGGCCACGGAGGCAGTTAAAAGGCTTTGGACGAGAGTCGCCAAGGAGACTGTCACACTTGCCGTAAATGTTTGACAGTTTACAGTTACGTAAATGGTCATGTCAGCGATTGCAAATTGTTTGCCTGGTTTGATAAAAAGCATTTTGTAAAAACCACGAAACTTTATAATTATATCGCCATTCACGAAGTTCACTAGGTCGTTTTATTGTTCGTTAGGGTAGAGATAAATTCCCCAAAGTACATTTTTCCTTTTTTATAAAACTTTTTATTTACTTATGTAAATTTTAGAACAAAGTATCAAAAACAACGAAAAAAATCTTGGGTGCCATTTCCGCAAAACTGTGATCATGTTGTTTGACACATTATTGCTTATCATTATTAAATTTACTTTTGTTATTGTCAAATAGTATATTTACGCAAATTCAAAACTCGGTAAGGTAGCCTTACCAAAATGAGGCATACGCCTATAATAATCAGTCCAGAGCAAGCAGCGAGCCAACGTCCCATCTTATGTCCCAGAGGGCCGAACAAGTTTGTGCCTGAAATCATCAAAAATAGTCTCACTTTTTTTTACAGTTAGTACATTGTGTAATAAGAAATTATTAGAGAGAATTTGTCAGAAGCCCGAAGCCGAAAGCTGAGGGCTTCAATAACTCGAGTATTGTATTTTTTACCGTCCGTGATATATACAATGTTTTTCATCACATTTGCGAGGAAATAAATACAATGTTTAGTTCACAACACAACAATTATGGATTTTGCAAAGGGCGGGGTTTTTTTTTATCAATTGATGGCCAGGTTGTGATTCTTCCATAGATAATACACTCAAACTAAAATGTTATATAAAGAAAAGATACATATAGCCATGATGGAATATAAAAAGAAATTAAGAAATTCTTAATAACAAGTATGTATTTGAGAAGTATGTGGTTGAATTGCAATAAAATTTCTGTTTAGATAACATTTTAAGCAAATGTTTTAATTTTGAACTTGAACCTGACCTATGTAAGGAAGTATGTCGTGTTACAAATAAAAAAAGCTCCTTACCGACGGCTGTAATGGGAAGAAAAAACCCGAGTGTTTTATTTGAGGAATTATAGTCAAGTTAGCCAACATGTAATCATACTATTTACGAGCAAGTGTGATGAAAAAGTCTTTCTTGACGCAATGCCTGTTTTACAATAATATTGACTTATAGCTTTTACTGAACGACACATGCTGATTTCGCGTTAATAAATGTTTTGATTCTAGTAAACTTAGTAGAGATACTAACCGATCAAGTAGCAAATGCTAGCTGGCAAGAAGGCGACTCCCTGTTGCCATCGATGAGCTTCCATGGTGTCAGCCATCCAGATCGGCAGGCTTGGCTCCAGCATGGCGATACCAACGTTTGCAAATGTTATTGCGCCTGGGAACAAGAAATATAGCTGGTTTATATGTCGCCGCTTTTCGAGAATAGAGGCCCAATCCTTGCGTGTCCAATTCGACAACGCCCTCTGGGGACTGCTGGGGCTGTCTTGACACTGTAGTGCCTCAGGGATGTTCGCGGAGGCTACAATTGATAGTTTTCAGGCAACCGTTCGCAAGAGAGTGGCATCCCAGTTGGCCAGAGTGAGAGGCAGCAGCCAACAATCTTCTTAAGGTGGTAGCGGATGGACAGCCCAATCCTCAACTATTGGATGTTCATGAAAATGAACACTTTACTTTCTACTAAAGTAGTTGTAAGTACCTATTATACCTACTGTCCGAAACAAAATTCTTGCATTTTATTTCATTATTTGATCAAGGGTATGATTGATATATTGTAAATGTGCGCTTTTTTAAGCGACTTTAAAAAAAATTAAGAGCTTCCCAATTCGAATATATTTTTTTGTATGTATGTTATAAAACTTGGCAAATAGACGTAATTCCAAGAACTTTTGAAGTCGGTCTTTTTTATAACATGAAGTGACGGGACGAATATCTCGCGTGGCTGGTGGTAAGCCCTGTCCACAGTTGCAGTGCCACTCAGAGCTTTAAATTGCAAAGACTGCCACTGGGCCTGTCACCTTGAGACATAAGATGACAAGTCCCATGTGCCTGTAATTTCACCCTTACCCTTCTAAACCGGAACACAGTAATGCTGACATTACTGCTTGGCGGCAGAAAAGGTGGCAGTACTATCCTGGACGAACTCATTCACAAGAAGCTCTACGCTACTACATCGAAATAAAGTTCATTGTGCAACGTGTGCGTTAAAGAAGACGATTGTTGAGAACATACACTTTCTGTTCGTTTAAATATTAGTCATTCGTCGAAGTCCAGATACTGGCCGCAAGATGGCAGTACGTTAGCAAAGGTATTGAACTTTTAAGGATATAACTAGTGGATAAAGTTTAAATTATATTAACAGTCCAGAATTTATCGAGTACTCACCAACACACATTTACATTCACTCTCTCTCACTCATTCATACTCAATTCCCATATTTCTACTTATTAATAGCTCAGAAAACTCTTGCAATTCATTAGCTTTAGCACTTACTGGAACTTGTCTGAGACAGCCCACATATTTTCCACAGGCCACCATCAACAGCCCATTCCATTTTTATAAGCATATCATTCGATAGCGTTAACGATCTTCTTCATAATATTGATGAATTAAAAATTTCGGAGGCTGGAGAATGTGGCGCTGAGGATGTTTCGACATTATTGCGAGTCCCTAACAAAAAAATGAAGTTGTTGTCTATCAACATACGTAGCATAAATCATAACTTTGACGCCCTTCTAACTTTAATTTTGCGTACTAAAATTGAGCCTGAGTTTGTTATTCTTACCGAGTGCTGGCTTTCTTGTTGTCATGGCAATATTCCAGCCTTAAACGGATATTCGTCTCATTCGACATCTGACAACTACAACCAAAACGATGGTGTAGTAGTATTTGTAAAGAGCTCAATCTCATTTTCTATTACTGAACCCTATTTTCCGGAAACTAACTGTTTGATTATTAAAATTGCAAATCATACAGCAATAATCTCGATTTATCGTCCTCATTGTTTTAAGCAAAATGTAACCACCTTTCTGAGTTCCCTTAACGATATTTTGAAATCGCTTGCTTTCTTCCAGACAATTATTTTAACCGGCGATATCAACATTGATATTGCTCCAGGTAGCAGTGAAGGATGCAGTGATGATTATTGTAATCTTTTAGCCATGCACGGAATGCTTCCGGCACATACCTTTCCTACTCGGGATTCAACATGTTTAGACCATATTATTTTAAAATCTAAAAAGCGAAGTATTACTTTGATAATTACATCATTTATTACGGACCACAAGCCAATATTATTTGCCTTAGACTCTGAGTTACCGAAATGTCCCCCGCGTGTCGTTGCGAAGGTTGATTATGCTGCCGTTGATATCGCGATGTCTAATATGGACTTTTCCTCTGTTCTCTCGTGTAATGATTGTAACGCTGCTGCATCCATTCTTGTTAATCTTCTTGCTCAGGCACTTATTTCAAACACCAAAACTCTGAAGTTGTCACATCGGTTTTCTATACTCAAGCCTTGGATTACATTGGGATTGCTAAGATGTATGCGAAACCGGGACAATATGCATAGGAAACTTAGGGTGACACCAAATGACAATATCCTATTGATTGCTTATCGGAGGTACCGGAATTATTGTAATGAAATATTAAAAAAGTTAAAGCGAAGCTATCAAAGAAACGAGATAATAGACGCTCGTTCTAATAATAAAAAACTTTGGAAAGTTATTAAAACCAATACCTCCATGGAAACACCAAGGGAATCCGCTTTGGAATTACTAAAATCCCAAAGCTTGCCACAACTTTCTGTTAATGCTTGTAATGAATACTTTGCAAGTGTTGGCAGTTCCCTGGCCGAGGTTATCGGATCTAAGGATTTGGGGTCGACCACTTCCTCTTCACATGGCACACAGGTCTCACAATCACTTGCCTTGCTACCTACAGACGAAGACGAAGTATTGAAGTTGATTACTGGTCTCAAAGCTAACTGTGCTGTGGGTTGGGACGGAATACCATCAAACTTCCTTAAAAGATATGCCGCTTTATTATCACCAATCATTGCCCATGTTTGCCAGTTAAGCCTTACATCCGGCTGTTTTCCCGACGTTTTTAAAAAAGCTGTCATAACACCAATATTCAAGTCAGGGGATAGAGACCGTGTCTGTAATTATCGCCCAATCTCATTGCTTCCCTCGTTGTCTAAAATTCTCGAGCGAATCATGAACACTCGATTAATGAAATATTTAGGAAAATATAACATTCTGTCTCCACAGCAATTTGGTTTCAGAGCTAGTAAATCAACAGACGGTGCTGTTCATGAGCTAGTTAATTTTATCGTTCGCGGTTTGGACAATGGGAAGAAATGTCTTTCCATCTTCTTGGACCTGGCTAAGGCTTTTGACACGGTCTCGATCCCACTTTTACTCAAAAAGCTTGAGGGCGTGGGGTAAGAGGAGTCGCACTTAAATTATTTCAATCTTATCTTGCCAATCGTACTCAGCAAGTTAAAATTGGAAACTTCACCAGTGACGAACTCTCAATATCGTATGGAGTGCCCCAAGGAAGTATCCTAGGGCCATCTCTGTTTCTGGTGTTTATAAATGATTTGTGCCAAAATAAGTTACCAAATGGGATGGTGATATCCTTTGCTGACGACACAACACTTTCGTTCCAAGCTGACTCTTGGCAGGAAGTTTTTCAATTTGCTCAAATAGGGCTCAACTCTATCCTAGGTTGGTTAAACTGTAATCTGTTAACTTTAAACGCACAAAAAACCAAATATATGGTATTTGGGTCGCGCTCTAATTCGCTGCCTACTATTGGCCACACACTCATTGCTCATGACTCTCCTGATAGTTGTGATCGTGGTGGATGCCGGTGCCCCGCTCTACAATCCGTCCAAGAGTTCAAATATTTGGGTATAAATATTGACCAACATATTAATTTTAAAAATCATATTAATTATCTCTCTAACCGTGTTCGAAAGTTAATAGTAGTTTTCAAAACTTTACGTCATATAGCCGATTTTGATGTTCTTAGGACGGTATACTTTGCTACGTGTCAAACCATTCTTCTTTACTGCATTTCATCCTGGGGTGGTGTAGCAAAAACGACTCTTATGAAACTGGAAGTGGCTCAACGAGCGGTTTTGAAAGTGGCGTCATTCCGACCATACCTTTTTCCAACTCGAGAACTTTTCCGAGATTGGCAAGTTCTATCCGTACGCCAACTATTTGTTCTGTACACCATCCTGAGGGTACATTCGCAGACATCTTACGATCGATCTCGGATAGTTAATTTTCGACGCCGTGATCGTGTGTGCCATTATTCGGCGTGGTCTACATCCTTTGCCCATCACTTCTTCGGCTTCCTCGGGCCCTTCTTATATAACGGATGTAATGGTGATTTGCATATTTATCCTCTAAACAAGTTTGAATGTAGGAACGTGGTCACTAAAAGGCTATTGACTTTGTCATATGAGGAAACCGAAAACCTCCTTCATGTTCCATTATAGTTAATTCCCACACACACAAACACACACTCTGACTCACACACTCACACACACAACACTCACTCTCTCACACACACAACATAATTCTTGCCCTCTAGTCTTCAATTTTATTTATATTTATAATTTTTTGATTTGTATAAACCTAATTTTGAGTAACTTTCTCTCATAGCAATCATTCGTGACGCAGTCAATGTTGTTTTTTTGATACTTTATCCGTATGCGGAGGCCTGGAGACCTATAGCACAGGGTATCCTAGTTTAGGCTCCAGCCTTCACAGACCACAAATGTTTTATTACTTAAGAATGTTTAATATGGTTTTAAAAAAAAAAAAATGGTTGAAATTGTGTGTGAAGGAAATAAAATTTATTATTATTATTATTATTAGTTCTTAGGTTCTTAGGTTCGCGATTATTACTAGAGATGGGTGTTTACCCGATAAATATCTGTCTAAGGATAAATATCCGTTTTTACTGAGTATTTATCCTAAAACATGGGTAATTACTTTTTGTGTTTTTTATAACAAAATTCATTAGAATTAATATATGTATATATATTTTGCGTATATTTATTTTTTATTAAATAATTACGTTTTTGCCATTCTTTTATAAAACAGTACTGTTCTACCTACGTTTTTTGAGTCGAGCGGCATAGAAAATTCGATTGACAGAAAGTTATTAAATTACCTGTAACCCTTGAGCTGACCTATCCTGCCTTAATAAAGTGCGACCCAACTTGGGGTCTACTGCGTACTAAATAAAGTCATGTTTGGACTTGAATTAGCTTAAGGATTCTCTTTCACATTTCACAAAATTTATTAATTAAAACACATGATATAAAAAAATAAATGTTTATAATAGTGTAGGTGCGCAAAGTGTTTTAAAAATATACTTAGTTTTACTAAACATAAATAATAAACCACGATTAAACATATTTATCCTCGTTTTTGGATAAATATCGAGTAAAAATGGATATTTATCCTGAGTATTTATCCCAATGATATTTATCCATGACCCGTCTCTAATTGTTACACATAGGAAATGAAATTTTTTCGGATTTAAATCGCGTATGTTTGTTTTTTCAAACAAACCAAAGTTGACTGTACCACCTCAGTCAACCGTGTCCATGGGACCTGTAAAGGGCCCGAAACGTTGGTTTGTTTAAAAAAACAAATATACGTGATTTAAATTCGGAAAAATAGTTTCGTTGCCTAAGTCCAGAATTTGTTATATCTTTTCAAATTAGAAACTATGACCAATCATTATCAAGATTTCATAGTGTTTATTTATTGCGTTCTGCTAGTGATCAGGCAGCAGTTCTGATAGTAATTAGGCTTAATACACTTCCATTGCATTTTTCTTGTGACCGCTACCCTTGCCCTTCAAAACCGGAACGCAGTAACGCTCACACTATCTATTGGCAGCGGAAGCATGATAAGTTTAATACCTTAGTTTAAAAGTTTATCTTTAACAATTAATTGAAATGGAATAAAATGTCTAATAACAATGAAATTCACAGCTCCAAAGGGTCTTTTGTCTACATGAAATTGAATAGCAAACAACTTAAAAAAAATTTCAGAAAATATTTATAGATAAAACTGATTGGGTTAATACAGTTCAGATTGTAGTTTATTTCTGCCCAATGTATGATATTTATGTTTATTTCATTAATAACAAAACGTGTTACGACTAAGGCACAATTACCAGCGGACCCTGCACTAAACTCTAGGCTTGTATCGCGTATATAAAGGGTCGATAAACGATCGACAAATGTCATTTTACTCCATCTTCAGAATAGACAGACTTTATGTAACTTTACAGTGTATTGGATTGACCTGGCAGCCTGTCTTCTTCTACTTATCTTCCCTTCTATAATGCTTTTATGAAAACTTTTGTAACGCATTGGATGCCCAAACATCATTCCCATTCGGTATTGTTTTTAATAATTAGGTACACTAACTTAAAAACGGAAATCTTTGAGTACAGGATATTAATTAAAATGTCCTTTAATTGATTACACAAAAGTGCATTACTTAAAATAATTTAATAAAATGTGTTAAAAATACAGGCTGATTTTTTAAATTGTCATAATAATTTTTAATTATCGACCTCGGTGCCTCAAAGGTTTGCACCGTGAGCTCTGGATCAGGACGTAGCAGTAGAGCAGGTTGTGAAAAAGTTCGTCCAGGGATGTACTGCCACCTTACCTATTTCTGCCGCCAAGCAGTAATGTAATAAGTAAAGTAATTACCACCAGGCCCACGACTTGTAAATTCCGTCACTTGATATAATAAAAATCAATTCGCATGGCCACCCCGAAATTGATGATTTGATTGATTTACCTACACATTTAAGTAACATTCAAAGTAAGAAATGGAAAACTTGAACGCGGACTTCGACTGCGCTTGCGTCGAGGCAGAAAAAGACAACAATGCTCACTAAATATAATACTTAAATATCGTACAAGGAATAAAGAACAAAGAAGTTTTGGTGAAAGTAAGAAAAGGAGTTCCATTAAATTTCGTTTTTTCTTTGTTTCAGCCTGGCTCACTGTAGATTTCTGCACTATGGTCCATTAACGGTACCATCGTTTGATACAGCACATTTGACTATGGATTCCAGAAATGTATGCAAAATATAAATAAATGATTCATTTAACAAAGTCTTTTATTGAATGTACCAACCAGTATTGGAGCAGAGCGTGGTCAACCATCGCCTGAACAGATGTGACCCGCGCCCGAAATCAGTACCCATACAGGGTATAATTAAAAGGTTGCATATTTTGGGACATAAAAGTGTCCATGCACTAAACAACTTTGAACAGAAGTAAGAAATGAATAGAAAATATCAGATTTAAATATATTCTTGTTTCATAAATACGTATATTACAATGAAATAGTCACATTGACTGAACTCTATTACACATCCGTAAAGCAGGTTCCCCTGAGAAGAACAAGTAAGAAACTCTAGGGATGTTCTTTGTACGCGCGGTTTTGACTATGAGAAGAGGAAAAAAAAAAACGTTTTTTTTAAATTACGGTTTATTTTTCTACTTCTTCGACCCATCAAAAACATTTTTTTGTTAAACTAAAAAATAAGTCTGTTTCTGGTATCACCCACACCACCGAATAAAACAGCACGGCATTGTTAGAGATATTAATCTTTATTACAATAAATACAGAATATTTTTTGGAATATACGTAGACGTACACACAGGTCAGTAGTTGGCCTGTCTATGTTTCAGTGCAAACGGGAGTTGACATTTATAAGAGCTGTATCGCTAATGTATTACCAGGAACATATGGCCCTTATTTCGTCTCTATTTCTGGTTATATACTCGATGGGTATATGAATCGAACTTAAATAGACTAAAGGGCAAGTTATACGAATTCGGCTAAAATTTTGACAGTTCTTTTAATAGACTGTCAAATTTCACAATCCAAGATGGCGTTAATTGGCCGTTACATTTCGATTCTACTCATATCAACGTTCGTTCTAGAGATACGTGAATACCCATATTGGATAGGATTTCGATCGAACGACTAGTGACTTCAACGATATTTTGATAGCTTGAACTTACGTGTATCGCACAACTGGTGTTGGTTCTTCTTATTTAAGGTTGCATTCTGAAACAGTGTGATGTTTTCCACCAAAGCTGTGCGAGGATAGCTTATGAACTTTTTTGAGCTGTGTGCGGGAGGGGTCAGTTAGTGTCATACTCCTACAGCGTTTTGCACAATTTTCTCGCACACATTTCTCGCTATTTTTAACCGACTTCAAAAAAAGGAGAAGGTTCTCTATTCCACTGTGTTTTTTTTGTGTGTATGTTACGCAATAACTTCGATATTTGTGAACCGATTTTCATGACTCTTTTTTTGTTGGAAAGAGTGGTGGTTCATGGTGGTCCCATTTCATTTTGAAGAAAATCATCCACCTCTAAGGGTCACGCATAAACATTACAATAATAAAATAAAATAATAAAAATAATAATAACGCACACACTCAACCTAGCAACTAGGGAAATCCTGTGTCGCGGGTGTTATGGACACACACATAGACAACCACAAATTACAGCCAAACTCACGAGAGAAATAAATGCGGCCATATAAATATTTCTCCCAGCCCGGGAAACGAGCCTGGGACCTCTGCGTGGCAGTCCAGCATGGTAACCGTTCGGTCACGGAGGCAGTCAAATAATATACATATAACATTCATAACAAATAGCGCCTAAATTTTACTTAAAGAGCATTTATTTTAATGGTTGGGTTTGCTATTCTCAAATTCAAGGCGTTTTCTCTCTCATTATACTGTGAGTAGTGAGAATCAATATTTTATCTTCTGCGTCAAGTCCCTTATAGTGGCGAACTAGGGGATATTTCAATAAAACTTAGCAAATAGACGTAATTCCACGTAGTTTTGAGGTCGTTTTTTTTAGTACACTGTACTGAGATTATGTATGTACAAATACTTAACGCCGCTAACCCTTTTCCACCGGAGCTGCGCTAAGCGAGGCTAGGCCAATGAAGTAATCCTATTGGTGGATTTTTTCCTCGCACACTGCTTCGCTACGTCGCACATCTCTAGTGGAAAAACAGCCTTAGGCTACGCTCTTGTCGTTGAATTAATCGTT
>NW_020654934.1:0-3426 GCF_003589595.1 Hyposmocoma kahamanoa
GGGGCACTTGTTACCCTCTCGTATAAATGACTGCGTACACTTGATTAAAATAATGAGTTCTTGGCCACCCTGGACGCGGACCCATGGGGGAGGCCGTACAAAGTTGTGAGAAGCAAAATGTGCGGCACTCCTGCCATGGAGTCTATGGAGCCGGACCTCCTCCAGAGGACTGTGGAGGGCCTGTTCCCCGCCCCGCCTCCATTTGTGGCCCCTTTTATGGTGCCCCCTAGCGGGGACGAGGAGCTAGAGGGTCCACCTCCCCCCGATATATCTGAGGGGGAAATGGAGCGGGCGGTGGAGCGGCTGCGGGGCCGGAGGAAGGCCCCCGGCCCGGACGGGGTAGCAGGAAAGGTGTTGAGGGTCGCCCTGAAGCACCTCGGAGCACGTCTCAGGCAGATCATGAATGACTGCCTGAGGACGGGGACATTCCCGAGGTGCTGGAAGGAGGGGCGGCTCGTCCTGCTGCCCAAAGCGGGCCGGCCTGCGGACTCTCCCTCGGGGTTCAGGCCCCTCGTCCTGCTAGACGAGACGGCGAAGATCCTGGAGCGCATAATCGCCTCCAGGATCAATGAACACCTGAGGGAGAGGGGCCCCGAAGTGTCGGAGCGGCAGTATGGGTTCAGGGCGGGACGTTCTACCCTGGACGCCGTGGAGTCGCTGCGACACTTCGTGGTGGAAGCTGGCGGCAGAGGGGAGGGCGTTGTGGCTGTGTCCCTGGACATAGCCAACGCCTTCGGCACGCTTCCCTTTGCCGTCATCAAGGAGGCGCTGAGGTACCACGGTGTCCCCAGGTACCTCAGCCGTCTGGTGGAGCACTATCTAGAGGATAGGGTGGTGCTCTACCAGACGAGAGACGGAAGGCGCGCCGAGCGCCCGATGAGATGCGGAGTACCCCAGGGGTCCGTATTAGGACCCCTCCTATGGAACCTGGGGTACGATTGGGCGCTCAGGGGCGCGCTGCTTCCCCGGACAGCGGTCATCGGCTACGCCGATGACACGCTGGTGGCTGTCCGGGGGACCACCTTCCGGGAGGCGGCCCGCAGGGCCTCGGTAGCGGCGGACCTCATGGTCCGCCGAATCGAACTGCTGGGGCTAAGGGTCGCCGTGCCGAAGACCGATGTTGCGGTCTTCGGCGGGAGGGGGAGAGATTGGGCAGTGCCGGCGGGCGCTCACATCTCCATCGCGGGAGTCTCGGTCCGGGTTAAGGCCCAGATGAAATATCTGGGCCTGGTTCTGGACCGGCGATGGAACTTCGGGGAGCATTTCCGCCAACTTGCTCCCCGAATAGTGGGCGCCGCATCGGCGTTGGGCCGGCTGCTGCCCAATCTCGGGAGGCCGGGGGCCCCATGCAGGAAGCTATACTCCGGGGTGATAAGGAGTATGGCACTGTATGGGGCTCCTGTGTGGAGTGGGGCTTTGTCGGCAGCAACCAGGGCGCTGCTGAGAAGGCCCCAGAGGGTGGTCGCCCTGCGTATGTGCAGGGCGTACCTGACGGTGGCGTGTGCCGCCGCATGCGCCTTAGCCGGTACGCCGCCGTGGGACCGCGAGGCAGAGGTCCTGGCGGAGGTGCGAGCGTACCGGCAAAGAAGGAGGGCTGCAGGCGAGCATCCCGCTCCCCAAGAGGTCGAGCGGGAGCGGTGCCTCGCTGCCAGGCGCATGCGCGACAGGTGAAGCTAAGAGGAACCCACGGGGCCGGCCGATGGTGGTAGGCTGGCCCGAGGAGGAGGGCGTTCCGCGCGGGCTCGTCTGGTCACCGGGACCGCGCGGATGCGCGAGGAGGAGGGTCGCGGGGGGAGAGACGTGTCGGTGTGTCGTTGCCGCTCGTCCTGTCCTCCGCGACCCTGGCGGGGCTGCACCGCTTTTAATGATGCAGTGGCGGCGGGGCCGCGGGGGAAGAGACGTGTCGGTGTGTCGTTGCCGCTCGTCCTATCCTCCGCGGCCGAACGTGGGCGGTTGGCCCGTGGTGGGCGCTCCAAGGGACTCCCTTCGGAGAGTCCGCGCGGAAGCGCGTTAGGTGTTGCGGCGGAGCCTGTCATCAGATCCGCCGCGGGGGCTGGGAGAGCAACCACTGAACTTCACAGTTGAGTGGATGCTGTCCTGGCCCCCCATGGCCCCTGGGTAGCGGACTCGGGGGAGTTCGTTGCCCAGCATAAAGGGGCCCGGGATGGAAGGCTCGTCTGGTGTTCGGCGAGCCTCACATTCGGAGTCGGGGGACCGATGTGTCTCCCTTCTCGAGGAGGGGCTGCGCAGGGCGCGGCCAGCCGCTGGTGGGGGCGCGGACGAGTGCAACAGCGTACCCGTACCCCCACCTACAGCGGAGGGGAGGAACACTCCGGGGGTTTAGTGCGGTCGGGCTGCTCCCCTTCAGGGTTCAGCCCAGTCCCACATAACCCCGGCTCTGCCCCCGCGGGGCCGGGGTATCTGTAAGCAGATTCCCTCGGAATATATTGGCGGCGGGGCCGCGGAGGGTTAGGTTAGGTTAGGTTAGGTTAGGTTAGGTTAATCTTATTTTTTCCTTAGGGCAAAGAAGGAGGGCTGCAGGCGAGCATCCCGCTCCCCAAGAGGTCGAGCGGGAGCGGTGCCTCGCTGCCAGGCGCATGCGCGACAGGTGGAAAGAGGACTTGGCGGACCCCCCCTATGGAGCGCGAACCATAGGGGCGATCCGCCCTGTCCTTGAAGAGTGGGTCCACCGGCGGCACGGGCCGCTGACGTTCCACCTTGTGCAGGTTTTGACCGGGCATGGATGCTTCGGTCATTACCTGCACAAGGTGGCTAGGAGGGAGGCGTCCCCGGCGTGCCACGAGTGCGGCGCGCCGGACGACACGGCCCAGCACACCCTTGAGGTGTGCAGCCGTTGGGGTGCGGAAAGACGCACCCTGACGGCGGCGGTGGGGCCAGACCTCTCCTTGCCCAGTGTGGTGTCGGCCATGCTGAGCAGCGAGAGGTCTTGGGACGCGGTGGCCTCCTTTTGCGACGAAGTGATGTCACAAAAGGAGGCCGCGGAGCGGGTGCGTGAGGACGATGTGGACGCGCACCCGCTCCGGCGCAGACGTGTGGGGAGAAGGCGGAGGCGCTTTGGCGCCCGCCTGACCCTCCAGTGAGGTCCAGCGGGCCCGGGAAGGGGATCCCGGGCCTGCATTGCACTGGTCTCACTCGTCTGGGGGAGAGTCAGAGGACAACTGACCTCCCCCCGTTAGCGCGGGAGCCCCGGCAGGAGAGTCGGGGCGGCCGGGCGGCGTCGTGGTGCATGGAAACCCGATCCCACGGCGCCGGCACAACCCGGCAAGAGGGAAACCCGGTGGAGTTTTAGTGGGTAGGCCCCCTCTTCTAGGAGGAGAGTCCCACATAACCCCGCGCCTCCCCCAAGGCGCGGGGTATGCGTAACGCATTTCTCCACCGTCAAAAAAAAAAAAAAAAAAAAAAAGG
>NW_020654934.1:3526-11407 GCF_003589595.1 Hyposmocoma kahamanoa
ATAAAAGGAGATATTGTCTACTCTGCTCTTTCACGCCAGTTCCCTCTCCTCATGCCTCTCGCACTTGCATGCCGCATACTTTTTCTTTCTGATGTCCATCCTCATTCATACTTACAACGGGTCTTAACCCGACTATCTACTTGTCCTATCCGTTTATTTTGTTTCCTTCTCATTTTCTATTTTACACAGGGTCTGGATTGGGGTGCGGAGTTACATTTTTATTTTTATTTTCACATTAATATTCTACTTATTCGTACATATTTCTTATTTCTATCTATCCCTACTTTTATTTTTATTTTCTAACACATTTTCAATACTTAGTCTTAATGGTACATTTTATTCTATTACATTTTATATCCTAATTCTTATACATTTCTTATACTATCTTTTATTCTCTTTTATACCCATTGGCTTCCTATTTTATATACTCAAATATAAAATGGTGTCGCCGTTCTTATCTATTTGTTCTTATTTACTACTTTCTTAATTACATTTTTACAGTATTCCAGAAATTTAAGTCTGCTTTCGTTTCCCTTCATTATCTCCTGAATTGTACCCTTCCTAATGTTCTCTCCTATCCTATTTTCTATGTCTAATCTATCTCTAGCATAAATGGGGCATTCAGTAATAATGTGCAGGGGACTCTCTTCAATGTTCTCATCACATGTGCACGATGGACTCTCCCTACACTTGAACCTATACAAGTATGAGGAGAATCCACCGTGCCCTGTCAATAATTGTACAAGTATTGGGTCCAGATCTATTTTTTTGATCACCCCATATGCCGAGATTGCGTCCGGAAAAAATACCTTCGTCGTCGACGCCGTTTCCCCTTCGATGTAACGCCTGTTCCATTCGTGAAGCGAGTCCAGTCGGATTTGTCGCTTCACGAATGAAACAGGACACCTATCATAGTCAGCTTTGGTCTTCTTATTTAGCGCCGCGTCTTTGGCTAACTCGTCCGCACGTTCATTGCCCTCCAATCCCGCGTGAGCCTTAATCCAAAACAATTTTATCACTTTGTTGTTGTTTGTAATTTTTGTGATGTTCGCTCTTGCTTTAACCGCTAGGGGATGGAGGGAAGTCCCGTTTGCAACGGTTTCGAGGGCGGATCTCGAATCGCTGTAGATGTTACAGTGTGGGGTTCCTGACTTTAGTGCGTGACTCGTTGCAGTCGTGAGGGCCAACAGTTCCGCCTGGTAGACAGTGCAACTCTGGTCTAGCTTTAATTTTCGGGTACTTGTCTCTGCTGCATCATCCCAAATGGATAATGCTGCACCGACTTTCCCCTCAATTTTACTACCGTCAGTAAAAATTTTTCGGCCGTGGTTGTCATATTGCTCCAGAGCTGCACTGTCCCCCAGACATGTAAATTCTACACCTGCCTGTTCTGCGGGATGAGGTTGGTCTGAGTAAAGTGTTGGTGTCTCTACCTCCCGATCTCCTACTGCCCTACGGGAGTAACCTTTCTTCACCTCATAAAGCGAGGCTGCTTCCCGGACTCTAATGTCCAAGGGAAGCAACCCGGAGAGCAGTAGTGCCGAATGTAGTGACACAGTTTTGTACGCTTTGATAATTTTTTGCGCAAATCCCCTCTGAACTGCATCAAATTGTTTCTTGACCCCCAATTTGTATGTTGCGGGAGCCCACGCACTGGCTGCGTACATAATCGTGGGCTCAATTACGGCTGTGTAGATGGACCTGATTATTTCGGAATGCAATCCCCAACTGATTTTGGCGGCTCTAGATAACTGTTTGTATAGGTTGATGGCCTTCCGGCAGACGTTGGCTACATGAGTGTTGAAGGTGAGCTTGTCGTCTACCGTTAGGCCAAGGATTTTAATTTCTTGGGACAGTCCAATACCCTCCCCGCCCATGGTCAGACGTGGAGAGTCATACTTTAGTTTGTTGGTGATAACCATCGCTTGTGTTTTGTGTGGTGCGAACTTTAGTTTATTTTCGACTCCCCACCTCCGCACACGCTCGAGGGTGGCATTGGCCTGCCCCTCGATCTCCGCAGCATTGCCTCCCGAAAAAACCAGGACCACATCGTCCGCAAACGCCTGACAATACACTCCGGACGCTTCTAGTTGTTTCAGCAAGGGGTCCAATAACAGATTCCAAAAGGTTGGGCCCCCGATGGAGCCCTGCACACAGCCCTTTGTAGTATCCCTTACACTCTCCGCTCCGGCATATCTAACTCCTACTTTTCTGTCCGAGAGATAGCTGTCGACCATTCGTCTAAGGTTTACAGGGCACTTTGCATCCGCCAGCCTACACCGAATTGCGGGCCACCACGCGCTGTCGAAGGCCCCCTCTATGTCTAATGAAACTAGCGTGGTAAGTTTCTTCGCTTTTTGCTGGTCTCTTATATGTTTCATCATGACATAGAGAGAGTCCTCGGTACTACGCTGTGGTGTAAACCCGTATTGCCTGCTGCTCATTCCTGGCAATGTGTGCCATCGGATCCTCCTAATAAGCATCTTTTCCAAGATTTTACCCAGGACCGGCAGGAGACCGATCGGTCTGTACGACTTGGGGTGTGTGTAGTCGTCTTTTCCCTGTTTTGGAAGCACTACCACAGTTGCTTCTTTCCACACCGTCGGAAAATATGCTAGGTCGAGACACTTATTATACATTGCCAGGAAAATCTCTGGGTTCAGGGAAATGGCCACCAGGCATATGTCAGCTGTGAAACCGTCTTTACCCGGTGCCTTTTTAGGGTTGAAACTGGATGCCGCTGTTTCGAGCTCGTCTGTTGTGAACGGGGGGTCACATGTTTCACCATGGGCCCTTTCGTTTACCTTTTCGGCTCTTAGACGAGTGCTATGGTGATCTACATTGTCTTCTTCGGGCTTGTCGCTTGGGTAGAATGTTTCTGCCAGCAGTCTGGCGGATTCATCCCCTTCCAGCACTCGTCCGTTGTGCACCAGCGGCAGCTCTTCGTTTCTTTGCGTAGTTCGGCCGATTACCCTGTATATCCCTTCCCACATCGTTTCGCGGTCTTGCTTCTCACAGAAGCTCTTCCAGCTGGCGGTTTGGGCGTTCTTGGCTTTTGTCTCGTATTCAATTTTTGCCTGCAAGTAGTGTTCTATAACCAGCTTGCGTCTGATCTGTGATGCACATTTGATGCGGCGCTTTTTCGTCGCGACCTCGTTCTTCAGTTTGACTAACTCGTCATTCCACCAAGGCAATCCTGTTCGTTTTCTATTTTTAGCCTTTGCTGCTACTGTTTCGCACGTTTCTCTAATAGTATTGTTTATTTTGTCTAGGTATGTGTCTAATTCTTTACTATTCTGTATTTTATCTATTTCTTCCTTATTTATATTATTTTCTTCCCAAAATTGTGTTAACTTATTTCGAAACTCTTCCCAATTTGTTTTCTTTGTACTGTATTTTCTCGTCGTTCTTTCTACATTTATTCCTTCTAGGTTTCCAAATCTAAGTTCGAACAGGATTGCATTGTGGTCCGAGCTAGTCATCTGCGTATCCACCCTCCAGTGGTCGACGCGTCCCAGCATCTCCGTGGTGCACACCGTTATATCGACGCAGCTGGTGTAGCGCTTTTCGCCTCTGAATGTGTCGAAGGTAGGCTCGGACCCCGTGTTCAAAATTTGTAAGTCCATCTCCTCGAGCATTCCAGACAGTGTTTCTCCCCTTCGGTCTATCTTCTTACTACCCCACCAGGTGCTCCATGCATTGACGTCGCCCCCTAGCACAATGTGCTTCGTTCCAAGATTCCTTATGGTCTTACTTATCTGTTGGAGGTACGGTTCAAGCGGTTTATCCCCTTCAAAGTACATCGACACCACCCCTATCTCTCTAGCTTCAGTTCTTAGTTTAGCTACTGTAATATTCTGTGTAGTGAGCGTAGGACACATGATGACGTCGATGCCCTCGTCGAATACCGCGATGCTGGTCTTATTGACACTTCCGTTGTTGCCGCAAAACTGCAACACCCTGGTCCCTGGGTAGTTTTTCATTCTGCCGGTACCTCCAATATAGGGCTCTTGAATTAGAGCAAGCGCTATCCGCCTTTTCTTAGCCTCGACCACAAGTTCCGCTGTCGCAAGCTCACTCCTCTGGAGGTTTGTTTGTGCAATTATGTATCTTTTGGGGGCTCGTCTATCTGATGCGGTTTGACCTGAGACAACTTTAGCAATAAGCCACAGTGGATCTCGCGATGGCTTCCCATCTGCGCCTCACTGGGCAGTCGTGGCTAAAAGCATTGTGGTCGGTCCTTTCCATTTTGCTCTTGACGCAGTTGGTGCAACTTGATTGAATGCCTACCTGAAAGTCACTGCACTTTGACCTTACGTGGGGGCCGCCGCAGTGGCTGCACACATCGACCTCTTCACGACAGAATCTCTTCCCGTGCCCATAGCCTAAACAGCGCGAGCACTGTATCAGGGGGGACTGGTCGGAGACTCTGATCCGCTGCATGTCGATGTGTACGGCCCCTGCGTCGGTCAATCTCTGCCAGATGAGTGGGGAGACCCTCGCCACCACGTGTTCGGTGTGCGGATTCCTGGCTCTCCTTCGGTAACGGATCTCTATTTTGTCGTGTTCTTCGGTTACCTCTCTTAGTAGATGTTTATTCTGGCTTTTGAGGGCTTTTATTATATTTTCATCATTGTTACTTTTGAGAACTCCGTAGAAGATCACCAGTGGGTCTTTATTCTTGACCTCTTCAACTGTGAGTTGGTCGCCGGACTCCTTTATTCTATTCTTAACCTTATCTATCTCCCCTTGATTTCTACACCCTAAAATTACCCTTCTGTCCTTCGCCTTCCTTGCCCTGTCTATCTTAACTCCTTCTTCTGTAGCGTTCACTGTTTTTCTAACTCTTTCATAGACCTGGTCTCCGGTCTCTCGTTCGTCGTTCGACGTTATTATTACCGTGTGCATGGTTGCGGTTTCTTGGGATTGTGTATTACGTGAGCCTGAGACAACAGTTGCGCGTGTGCCTCGATTTGCTGCTACACTTGCGTAGGTTGCTCGTTCCATATTTTCTTTTTGCGCTTCGATTGCCTCTTTCAGCTCCTCCATTCTTTTGCTGTTCTCTTCCAGTTTCTTCGCGTGCTCTTCCATACGGGTGATAAGTATTTCGTCGATCTCTATCTTTGGGCTTGTCTCTGTTTCTCTCTTTTGCCTAGTGTCCTCGCCTTCCTTTCCTCTCTTCCCCTTCAATTCAATTTCCAGTTCTTTAACTAACTGGTATAGCCTGTCCACTGCCTCAGTAACCCCGTTTTTTATGTCAGTTTTTAAATTTCTTGAATTAGTCAGATGTTGTTTTGCTTTACTGAGGCAGGCTCTCGCCTCTGCTGTTTTGCTGGTATAGCTTGTCTTTGGCGAGTTTTGGGTGTTGATTGGGGAGCGTCTTACTGCTGCGCTACCTTGCGCGTGTCTAGTTGTTGGCTTCGCAGGGCCTGCCTGTGCCGTCTTACTTGTCAGTGGGGATGTGGTTGGTGGTTCCACTCCAGTGGATTCCCACTCCCCTATACTCCTTCTCACATTAAATGCGAGGGTGATCGTTTTAGGCGGAGACTTCTGGCTCCCTTCGTCACTGCTGGGTTGTTTGTTGGGTGTTCTAAACATATTGTCAGGGGTTTGCATCCGATTTCTACCAAGGAGAGGGAAAGTTATAGGTTTGTATAAGTTTTATATATGTGTAAGGTGTGAAAATCTAAAAAAACTAAAATAAAGTTCAATAGAATCTTTATTTGTCACTTTTATTGCTCGTCACTACTATATTCTTTTAAGTCACCGTTTTTGTCGTGGGGAACAAGTCGGGTAAGTACAGATGGGATTTGCGCCCGTGCAAGTGTTTGTGCGCGTGTGTGTGTGCGTGTGTGTGTGTTATTTTGTGTGTGTGTGTGTGTGTGTGTGTGTGTGTGTGTGTGTGTGTGTTTGTGTGTGTGTATGCGTGTGCGTGCGTATTTTGTGTGTGTGAGTGGAAAGGAAAGTGTGCGTATGTATTAATTCTTTTTTCTGTTCCAGGTGACGGCTCCGCTCTGCAACGTGGTCACGCAGTTTTGTAAGTATACGTCAAAATTTTTTACATATACTATTTTTCGTTCTTGTAGAGCCAACTGTACACTCTAAAAATTCCAGCAGTAGGAAAGACAAGTAAAGCTAAAAATGAAAATAAAATAAAATAATTTAAAAATTAAAAATTTGACTCGACTCTATAACTCTATGTAGAGTCACACGTCCAATTACGTTTGAAAGCCCAGGCTAATCTGAGTCTAGGGTTGAAAACTGCAGCTTGCCGCGATAGGTAGTTCCCTAAATATTAAGGATTTTAATAATCAAGATGGCCGTCCAATAGATATTTCGAAAATTCGTATCTCGCGAATCACGTGACACAGAACAAAGTGCAACAGATCGTTGTAGTCGTGATGGAAAAGACTGTCCGAGTCCGCAGTCAACTTTATGAGTGTTTTCAGCTCTACATAGAGTCTCACACCGCTAGGAGAAGGTAGAGCTCGTTAAGGGCAATATTATATAGAAAATCCCACTTCTGTGGTGTCAAAAATGACCGAGTTATACCGACTTTGGTAAAACAAAGATGGCGTCCAAGATGGCGGATGTGATATTAGAACGCTTGTATCTCGGCCAATACTCGTCCGTTCGCGACGGGAAAAAGGGTACCAGTGTCGGCACGCCAGGGGCTATCGATTTAAGTTATAAAAACTATGTGTTCACTTTCGACTCTACGTAGAGTCTTTTATAGGTCGATCTGATAGTCCTCCTTTTCGTCTTGTTAACACTGAAAACCGCGACGCTGTTGGACGAGTACTTCCAGATATAAACACAATTTACGATTTCAAGATGGCGGCCAAGATGGCCGCTGAGAGTCTCAACTTTGGCCCCCGCAGACAGAATTTGCCCGTTCTTGGGCTCGTTGGAAAGGGCTTGGAGAGCTCTATTCAACTAGATAGTTTAAGATCCCAGTTTTGTGATCCCCGATTTTTAATTTACAAAAAACATAAAAATAAGCTAAAAATTTCAGAAAAATGCACTTAAAAAATAGCAAATATTATTTTAAAATTTTTCTTTCAGCGGGGTCGTCTTAAAACTAATGTACTTAATTTTTTAAGGGTGATTCCGCAGTCACAGGGGTATTTTTTAAGTCAACTGTGAGAACCCCGAAAATTTCAAAAATTCCTAACTCCGTCAATTTTGTAGATATAATTTTGAATTTTGGAAAGTGTTTACTGTAAGTCAAGACGTATCCAAAACGATTTTAAAAAGGGGGGGTTCTCGATCTATAGTAAAAGATACAGAATTTTGAAATTTTGAAAAATTTTGAATTTCCTATAACTACGGAACCACTTACTTTTCTCCAATTTTCTTTTCGATGGTCTTCTTCTCCCAGCTGCCTTCGCAGATCTGCACAGCCAGAATCAGCCGGACTTGTCAAGAACACGAAACACGTGGCCACGTGGTTCCGGGTTTTTCTGTTATAACTCCTGAAGGCGTGGCCAGAAAAATCCAATTTCTGGCAGGCACGTAGAGCCCGTCGAGGCACTTCGTCCAGCGCTAAAAAGTTGCTGGGGTAAGGCGATGATATGGGCGCCGCACGCACTTAAAGTTACAAAATTTTTTAAATTTTCAGTTTTTTCGTGATAATTTTTTACACCGGTTTCAGGGCTTCAAAATTTTTTCAACACTGTATTGGGCGCACTTAGACGCAACCTTTGATGTATCACTTGTCACTATTAACACTGAATTAACCACTTTTCCGATTTTTAAAGGATTTTTCAAAGCGCAAACAAGCGTGGAGGCGACTTGTAAGTGTGCTGGCGCTGCGGGGGGTAGCGCGCGACTGGGTTAGGTTAGGTTAGGTTTTTTTTTTTTTTTTTTAAGTTCATGAGT
>NW_020654934.1:11507-12294 GCF_003589595.1 Hyposmocoma kahamanoa
CTTCTCCCATGTCTGCCTGTTATTGATGGTGAAGAGTGTTTTAGTATAGAAATGGATAACGTGATTTAGTGTAAGTAAATATAAGAATGGAAATAAATGCTGAGAAGCATAGAAAGTGTTTAGGTAAGTAATACGTTGGATGTATAGATAGTGTGAGAAGAAGATGAAAGACAGATAATACTTATATATATATAAGTACCGCGAGAGTATGGAGAAAATTAGAAGTGAAAGTGTGAGAACAAATGTTTACTTAAATGTTAATGGTCGAAAAGAGGCGGGAATATGAAATTGTATAATGAGCGTTAGCAAGGGTCAGAGTATACTATATTATAGAGTGGAAGTGTAGAGTGATTAGAAAGTGGAATATACATAGCGACCCGTAAAATAAATATTATAAGCAAATATTAATTATTTTGATATAGTTGCGACTGTGACACAATTATGAATTATACATTGCAAATGAGTATTAGTTAACAATTCAAATTATAATTAGTTGATACAAAGTTATACAAAGCAATTTGTTATAGAATGTAGTAGATTTTAAGTAATAGCACAAAGCGAAGTTGTAAATAGTGAAATGTGGATTTACAATTGATACAATGAGTTGTCAACAGCGCAGTAATACATTGCAAATATAAAGTTAGCCTTTTAAGTAATAAGTACAATGAAAAGACAAAATTAATACAATTAATCTTTAAGAAAACGAATAATAACACGAAGCCGTTTTACAGAGTGGAATATGAAATGCAATTGATAGATTTATTTATTTATATTTTTTTTTTTTTGT
>NW_020654935.1:0-12722 GCF_003589595.1 Hyposmocoma kahamanoa
TGTGAGGCTAGTGTAAGAATGTTAATTTCCTTAAACTTATCTCTCAAAGATACTTTGGGGCCCAGATTGTAAATTGCCCTAACTGCACGTTTCTGCAGGACAAAGATTCTATTGATATCGGCGGCATTACCCCAAAGCAAAATGCCGTATGTCATTAGACTGTGAAAGTAACTGAAGTAAACTAATCTAGCGGTTTCGACGTCTGAAAGTTTCCTTATTTTTTTAATCGCGTACACTGCAGAGCCGAGCCGTTTTGACAACTTACTTATATGGGGACCCCATTGCAATTTAGCATCTAACGTTATACCTAGAAATACAACTGTATCCACAAGATTCAATTTTTCGTTTCTAACTACAATGTTTGTAACCGTCTCTCTAACATTGGGTAATGTAAATTTCACACAATTTGTTTTTTTCTCATTAAGAAGTAGGTTATTAACAGCAAACCAATCAACTACTTTAGATATAGCATTGTTCACATCGTCATAGGAACATTGGTGCCTTTTAACTTTAAATAATAAGGAAGTATCATCAGCAAACAATACTATCTCATGTTTTATATTCTCCATAAGGCTAGGTAAGTCATTAATATAAACTAAAAATAAAAATGGGCCTAGAATTGAACCTTGAGGGACACCCATGCTAATTGCAGATCCTGACGATCTCGTACCGTTAACATCGACCCTCTGTACCCTACCACGCAAATACGATTTAAGAAGGTCGAGATCACGTCCCGCCACACCATAATGGCGAAGTTTCCTGACCAGTGTATCATGGTGCACACAATCAAAAGCTTTGGAAAGGTCACAGAATACACCAATAGCATCATGTGAGACTTCCCATGCATCAAATATATGATTAATCAACTCGACACCAGCATCGGTTGTAGAGCGACCCCGAGTGAAACCAAATTGTTTAGGAGACATTAAGTTATTACTATAAAAATGTGCACACATCTGATTTAGAATAATTTTTTCAAATATTTTACTGAGAGTTGGTAGTATTGATATAGGTCTGAAATTGGTGGGGTCAGAAATACTACCAGATTTGAAAAGTGGAATAACTTTACTTTGCTTCATGAGGTCAGGAAAGACACCATCATCAACACATTTATTAAAGACACAGGCCAAATAAGGCGCAATACAATCAACTATAGAACTAATTACTCTGACTGAAAGACCATCAAGATCAGCTGTATTTTTTATGTTTATAGACTTAAAGGCTTTAATAATATCGTTTGGAAATACATGACGGAACCTCAAATTAGTGATACTAACTGCATTATTTTCTTTTAGTAAGGATTTAGCGGCGGTGGGAGATGAATTTAACGACTTAGTAGTCAAAATTGGAATGTCAGTAAAAAAAATTTCAAATATTTTAGCAACTTCTGTGTCTGTGTTTACAATTTTGTCATTAAATCTTAGTTGAAAATCTAAGTTACGAGGTTTGACCCTTCCAGTTTCGCTGTTTATAATATTCCAAGTCGTTTTTACTACATTCGCGCTGCTTTTTATTTTATTATTTATAAACATTGCTTTGGCTGCAACACAAACACGTTTAAACATTTTCGAATATTTCCTAACAAAATCATTAAAACTGTTACTAGTGTTATAAGTCCTTTCATCGTAAAGATCATATAGTCTTTGTCTACTTTTGTGAATTCCCACAGTCGCCCAATCACTAAATTTCAATGAATTATTAATAGTTATGATTTTGGACCTAAAAACGTTATCACGTTCACTTTTGACTATGTTGAAAACTGAATTATACAATTTATTGGGATCGTTAACGTACGGAAGTTCAGTTAGTTTAAGCATTACATTATTTCTATAAGCTTTAAGTCGACCATTATTTATCGGAACACATGTGATATCCTTTTTTGGCATTTTGTCAACAGTTATATTAAAAGTGGCCAATTGACCGCAGTGATCAGAAGTTAATTTATTTATAATAGATTTATTACTAGGTACGGCGTTAGTATAAATATTGTCTAAACAAGTGGCAGTAGTAGAAGTTATTCTAGTAGGCACCAAGAAAAGATTCACAAGATTATAACATTGGAAAAATGATATGAGCCTACTGCTAGCACTGGAATCTTCTAATAAGTTAACATTGAAGTCACCACAAACAGCAATATATTTATTTGGATTATTTAATTTGCCTAAAACTTCTTCTAATCTTTTTTCAAATAGTTCGTAAGATGAATGAGGGGGTCTGTACACGCTTAATATAACAAGCCGTTCAAGCTCTATGCAGGATATCTCTATAGTCCGCTCAATAGATAGGCTCACAATATCTGTACGTTCTTTAAATTTTAAATTATTTTTAATAAGAATCAAAGAGCCGCCATGAATAGCTTTTTCTCTGCTGAACGAACTAGCCCCCTGGTGATTGTTGAAGCTAAACATGAACTGATGTTTTGATAGAAAGTGGTGTTCAGTAATACACAGAATATCAATATTATTACAGTTAATAAATAATTCTATTTCTAACTCTTTGCCTTTCATGCCTTGAATATTTTGATGCACCAGGTTTAATATACAATTTATTTTATTTCTGTGTGTTTTAGGTTGGTTTTTTATTGTCATTGTGTTGCAAGAGTATCTCTCCGTTGTCTTATTAATTAATTTAAATAATTAGAAGTAGAATTATAAACAGAATGATTATTGTCAGTAAACTGACCTATGTCAACGGACTGCTCAATAGAAGCAGCCGGTCTGGTAGCCAAGGATTTGGCTGAATTATTAATATAATATGATAGCAACTCTGCTATCTGTCTCCTAAAATAACTAGTAAGATAATACCTATCTTTAGTCAAATAAAAATATTTACTAATAAAATTATTAGTATCCATAAAATGAAATTTACTATAATGAAATGTCAAGCTGTGTAAAGTTCTATTTAAGTTATGCCTCAAATTATTTTCACTTGGTGTGAGGCTATTGCTGAAGGGAAAAGCTAACAAAATAATTTCTTTTATATTAATTAAATTATTTAATTGTGAAAAATACTGTATTAAATCTGTTTTGTTACATTTTCCTCTTCTGCCAATTAAAATTATTAATGAGGTGTCTTTGTCGAATTTAGTTGACAAAATACTATCTAATATTTTACAGTATGTTGCACCTGGCATGCAAATATTTGTTAATTTTATTCCTAGGTGGTTAAGTTGCAAACCTATATTTTTACCCATTTCATCACTATACATAACAATATTTTTTTGAATTTCATTTGACCTAGTTATTGACAAAGAGGTATTTTTTGATTCTAAACAAGATTCCTGCAACAACAATAAGGAGGGATCAGTGACACACACAGACAGGGAGGATTGTGGTTTTATTTCTTTGCAATTGCAAACTTGATTATTTGTTAGAGACTCAAATCTGTCATTATTATATCTACATAAATCTAATAAATTATCCATAGCCTGTGTGTGCTCCTTAATCTCCTGTTGCGCAGTTTCATATTTCTGTGTTATTAATTTTAATGAATTTGTTACACTAAGTAATTCTGCCTGGAGGCGCTCTGTGTCACATTCATAGCTAAGCCTATTTTTCTCAAGATTTTGAGTACAATCACTCAATTCACTCAACAAACTCTGACGTTCTTTTCTTAATGATATATTTTTACAAAATGCTGCATTTTTCTTTATTAATTTGTTCGTGGTAGATATGTATTTATTAATTTTAACATATTTTTTTTAATTTTTTTTACTACAATTTAAAGCTGTTGAATTAAATGAGTGACTTTCACAAGTCAGATCTATGGTGATTGATTCTGAAGAGGAGGGTGGTACAGCACATACCATTGAGGGGGCACTGCTGACCAGCTCATCAAATAGGGACTGCGACTGTGTTGACTGTTGTTCGTCTCTTGCTTGTTCCATTATAGTTATCTGATTGTATGCGTCTCGTAGGTCACATTCTAATGAAGAAATGCGTGTAAGGGCTTCTTCGAATGCGCTGCTGCTTTGGTTGAATCCATCTACCACTATTTGTAGCTGGTCTCTTTGGTACTGTACCTCCGTAATTTGTATAAGCAATTCAGCCATATCACTTTTTAACTGCCTATTCCTATCTAAAATGTCCAATATTTCCTTTTCACTATCGTTTCTTTCTGTTAGCAATTGCTCATTCAGTGCCTTTGCTGTTTTGAGTTCTAATAAAGCGTGTTGGAGTTTATCCTCCAATTGACGTTCCGCAGCGGCTTTGCGTGTAAACATTGTTTATGCTTTTGAAAAAGAAAATGAAAACAATTTGAAAAGAACGTTAGCAAGAAAGACAGCTGATCGAGCGATTACTAAATAGTGAGGTTATGTTACTTACAATTTATCCGTACAAAGACTAAATATTAGACAAAATAACCAGTCTTAAGTTATATTATAAGTTTAACTACCTGTTTATCTTAATAAATATGGAAATACTTACGAAATAGCGTAGAATTTTTAAAAACAAATTCGTAACGGCTATCTTTCCAAAGTGACTAGAAAAATGCTCAAATTACTTTTAACCTCGATAATTGTGAATAAGAAAAAAAATGCTCAAATTACTTTTAACCTCAATAATGTGAGCATTACTGCGTTCCTGTTTAGAAGGGTAAGGGTGCTAGTGTAATTACAGGCACAAGGAACTTGTGTCTCGGGGTGACGGGCGCAGTGGCAGAGCACTTAAGATCTTTGGGATTTAAAGCTCTGAATGGCACTGAAACTGTTTTGGACAGGCGTGTCGGTTACCACCAGGCGCATGACTTGTTCATCCCGTCACTTGGTATTGTAAAAAAATACTGTGATGATTACCTTTTTTTTTTCAAATTATTATAAATCATGTTTACGATCTTAAGGTATAAAATAATAACGTGACAACCATGCCTATGACAACGTTTCAAGAGATGTATAGGCTCTGACGTGTCGGACAGGCGGGGTTACACTACTTATCTTATTATACCATGTAAAGTCGAGTTGAGTGCTACAAAATAGGTATTTCGTATATTGAAATCTACGTTACATTTTATTATGTACGAATAGCTCAAGAGAAACGCTAATCTTCATACTACAGATCGTAAATCTGAAAAAGGTCAAAATTCCGTCTTGTAAGCTAGATGGCACTGATCAATATAACATAATAATAGTCTGGAAGTAGTTTATACTATATAAATGGCCGTGAATAACAATTAATTCCTGTTTAATATAAATTATAAGAAGCCCGATCTTTTCCGTGTAATATTTTTCAAATATTGATCACGAGCTAAATTTATTTACTGCACTTTGATAAATATGCGTGTCAATATAGATGGCATGTGTTACAAACTAATTTATAAATTAACGCTTCTTAATATGGCTAGATGGCACTAATACTAAACAAAATAAAAGAATAACCGGCACTATCATTGACCTACCAATAAAGGCACTATCCATAAAAATCTGTGCAATAAGCGCCATCTAGTTGATTTGTTTATTACCGCTAGAAATTAGAGTAGCTTGGATAAATGGTAACTTGTCAATGTAAAACAAATTAGTTACTAGAATAGCTATTTGGTACTCGTCGCGACATTTTTCGTACCAATACGTAATAGGTACAGTCAAGAGCAAGTCAAGCTTCACAATTTGTACTTTGGACCGTTCTTATCGTAAGCGGCATACAGTTGGATTTGAATCTTGAGTGTCAAGCTGGACGTGCTCTTGACCCTGTACCTACTAAATACCCAACTACACTGTCTTGTATCGCGATTAACAAATACTAATAGAGTTATTGGTTCATGGTTTTATCTACTATCTCCTCCATACTTATTCTTCTTTAAACCCCTCACTTCCAAAAAAAATAATCCGCTTATATTTTGTCAATGATTTTGGGACGTAGGATCCCTCGTTGAGTAGGCCGGTGTTGGAGTATCACTTTTGTACACCTACGTTTCCATTAATTCCACCCTCAGCTATGTTCAACGGCGTCTGAACAGTTTATCCAATGCCACTGGTATGGACAAACTTATTGCGGTTTCATTTAATATCTATATTCCGTGCCAGCCAAACAATAACATCAAATTCTCCCACACGCTCCTTATCTATAACATACCTACATGTATTAACTAGGCTTGAGCTGGTTCTTCGCGAGCAATTAATACGTAAAAGCTTTGAATATTCGTGCAAACAAAATCCGTCGCATATAAACTTATACATCATCAGTCAACTCATCATAACGACGAGCAATTTACGCGAATTAAGCAAACGTTGAAGAACAAAAGTTGTTTAGACATAAATGTGGGAGCATTTGCACGCGCCCGCGTCGAATTATTTGCCCTTTGTACTAACAATAAGTTTTGGAGTTTAACAGATTAAATATGTTGAATGGACATTTAAGCCAGTCATCTTTCCAGCATATATCTAGAGTCGGCGAACTAATTCACATAAGACAAAACAGTGCTTAATTTTTTAAATATTGTTTAATTAATATTGTATTATGTTGAAATATGTGAAGAGAATGATACATTTAAAAAAGACGCCACTAGAATTTAAGTTACAAATTAATGAGTAACAAATGAATTTAACTTATGTGCTTTAGTCGGTAGGTGTAATAATTTAGATAAAATAAAAAAAAATCACATTTATTTGACATGCAAAATACATTATAAAATACAAACAATTATAAAATGTTAAATAATTCGTTCATAAATACAAAAAAATATATGAAAAATAAGAAAAAATAATAATAATAAAAGACAAAACAACAGTTAAAACAAATAAGCAAAAAAAGCTTGTCTAGAAGGTCCATGACTCAACATTTGAGGACTGACAGATACTAATTACATAACCCTCGCTGATATTCTGTCGAGGCCTGTCATAAAAATAGAACACCCCAATGAAAAAATAAACAAAAATAAAATTGAAATACTAACACAATCAGACACTAATGAATTAGTTCGCCGGATTTTAGTTTAATTGTGCAAAGTTAACTTCCTGCAATATTCTGTGCTACGTGAGAGGATATATCTCGAAGAGCATTGTTCCACCCAAGACAAGAGATAAGACGCGTGTTCCTCTCCGCACGCAATAAATCTTTAGGGCACCTTGTCTTCTGATTTATTCCGTCGATAATCTCGCCGCCAACCTATCTGCTTGGAAGTTGAAAAATGTGTTCCTGGTATGAATAGTATAAGATAAAGGAAAGAATTGAATGTCATTGATAATATACACATACCGTCACATTGCTTAATTTTTTATTATTAAGTTTTAAAAATTAAAAATTAGGTAACTGTCATTTTTTTCAATTATTTGTTTTAATTTCCTTCTAATACGAGTTTTTCGAATGGTTTGAGGCTTATTCGGCGTTCTTATAAATTTCGCAAACTTTTATTTATACTTCACGTCAGACATTAATAAAAAAAATATCAAATTTTCTTTTAATAAATGTTAAATACTTACGATTTTCAAATTTTCAGCCGTTTCTGCTTTGTCTCTAATTTGAAAAAAATATTGGTACAAAGATCGAACACTATAAATTCCTTCGATCCAGCCGGATTTGAACTGACGACGTCTCCTAGTAAGCCGTGTCAGACGCTATGCCAACTCAGCCACGGAACGAACCAGCGGACCTCATGAATTTTTGTATGTGGTAGTCGTCGGATCTTTGTTTTTTGGTTTTTAACGATTTAAAAGCCTAAGCCGATGCTAAAAAATGTTTATTTATTTGCTACTATGTGTCCAATTTTTATTTATTTAAATATAAATGGTACTATTTTATAATATCACTTTTTTGTTCTGCTCAATGTGCCAGTATATGTATATTACTACCTAAATGAAGAAGCACTTACCTGAGGATCGTTACCTGAAGGATGTTGACATCAAAGTAGAACCCTAATACATTGGATCTTACCTAAAGGTTTCGCTGGAAAAGATTGAGACAGGTTGAAACGCTTGAAGGAAATCTTTGTCTTGCCCGTTAAGAGTCGATACTGCCTTAGCTCGAATGTGTGAAAAAATGTTTCCCGTACTAATACGATTTATTTTGCGCGGATCGAGCGGGAGACTGGTTTTATTTCAGAATTTATTTTTTTACAATCGAAATTAAGCCATTTCAAAAATGTGTATCATTTAGTATTTTATTTAGTTCAGTTGATATAAAAAAATCATTGGTATGTGAAAAGTACATATTGAAGCGGATTTCTTGTAAAATTTCGAGGTAAATATGTGTTTTTTCTATCGTGAAAATGTTTAGGAATCGTGTTTTATTTATTAATACAAAGATCGAACACTCAGAAAAAATTCCTTCGATCCGGCCGGATTCGAACCGACGTCTTCTAGCATACCGTGTCAGACGCTATACCAACTAAGCCACGGAACGAACCAGCGGTCCTCACGAAATTTTCTATGTGCATGCGTAGTATCTTTGTATTTGGTTTTTCAACGACTTTTTTGTCGTACCGCCATCTATGAGAAATCTATGAAAGTTTTATCACCCAGTTAGATATCTTTACGGTTACCAGTCCTGGCGAGAGATATCGCTGTTCACTGTATTTTACTCGAACGGATTGGCACGGTAAGCTAGAAGACGTCGGTTCGAATCCGGCCGGATCGAAGGAATTTTTTTCGAGTGTTCGATCTTTGTATTAATAAATATAACAAACTAGTGGAGAAATTTCACAAAAAATAATTGAATATCAATTCAATAAAAATTTAAAATCGTGTTTTAATTTTACTATATTTTTTTCCAACGTGATTGATTCAACACTCACTATTATGCGGAATGAACCCAAACCCTTTGAGGCAGTTTGGAGTATCTTAAACATTTGCATAACTGTAAATTACATAAAGGTTAATTTACAGTCACATTGAACTTGTCAAGTTGTTTGAGGGTGACGGGCGCAGTGTAAGTGCCCCTAAGATCTTTGCAGTTTAAAGCTCTGAGTGGCACTACAACTGCTATCGATAGGCGTGTCGCTTGCCACCAGGCGTACGACTTGTTCGTCCCGTCACTTGGTATTATTAAAAAATCGTATAGTCAATAGATATCTCCTTCTCTCCTGATAAGCATTTGAACTTAGGAAAAATATTATCTTCTGTATTTCTACTTAGGCACCTAATATGATATTATGATCAATTGGTATGGTGGTACTCGTACATTCCACAAATCCCTACTAACGTAGAACTTATTATGCAGGAGAGAAATGTGGAACTGCGTAGTAAGTGCTACGTTAATGGGGATTGTGGAATATACATCTCCATCTGAATGTTATGAATATCTCAGATTTATTATATACCGACTACATTTGTAATAAGTTTAATTTTCTATATCAATTAATCGTGTGTTGTGTGTGTATTTTCATTAAATTGGTTATGAAAATGAAAAAATATTAAATTATTCTCAAATACATGATTAAACGATTGGGTTGATTTTTTTTCTAAGAAGGAAAAGTAAATAAATGTCGATCTATTTTTAGAAACAAAAGTATACAAAGTGTATATATAACAAAATCAATTTTGAACGTTGCCGAACTATCACAAAGAATCACAGAAGCTGTAGCACAGATCAATTTACGACATGAGTAATAATAATGATAATTCTGTTATCGTATCGATGACATACATTATAGTGCTTGTCATTGTGGTGAAAGGATTTTTATGTTTAGTAGCAGTAGAGCGCCTTGTGAAAGAGTTCATCCATGGTAGTACTGCCACCTTATCTATTTCTGCCGCCAAGCAGTAATGTCAGCATTGCTGTGTTCCGGTTTTGAAGGGTAAGGGTGCTGGTGAAATTACAGGCGCATGGGACTTGTCAACTTATGTCCCAGGGTAAGTGGCACAGTGACAATGCCCCTCAGTTCTTTGCGATTTAAAGCTCTAAGTGGCACTGCAATTGTTATGGACTGGCGTGTAGCTAACGTCCCGTCACTTGATATTATAAAATAAAATAAATAACCCCATAATGATAATTTATTACTTTTCTTCCACAGCGAAACTTAAATTTAAGAGAAAAAATTTAAAAGAAATTTAAATCTAAGAGAATCTACACATGGCGACTTTTTGCAGCGATGCAAATGCGCATTCGCGCTTAAAAGTAGAACATTAGAGACTGCACCGCTACTGGATAGCTGGTCGCTGTGTGTAACCGCTCTAAGAATACGCATAAAATGCAACATTTTTATTGGAAAAGACTGGTGCTCAAACGACTTCTTCGTCCCGTCACTTGTTATCATAAAAAAAAATAGGTAAAACCCTGTGTTTTGCGATACCAGGCCTCAAAATAGAAATAATGAAAAAATATATGACAATATGCACGATATGTGAAAAGGTCATTTTTCTGGCGTTGCCGTGTATGTATTGATGCCGATGGAAAACAGTTGGAGTACTAGCAATAGACTGTAATGAAATTATAATTAATAATGTACTAATTTAAATTGTAATTAATGTGTCCACATAACTTGAATTTGAATTCATATATCTTTCGAGAAATATGAAGTTCGACTGTCTATCTTACTCATACTTGCTTATTAGGTGACTGTATGAAATGAGACCAAAATGTAGATAAAATGCACTGTAAGCCGTTTTCACTCCTACTTAGAAAGTTTATTTTTTTTAAATAGAGACGTGGAAAGTTTCATAACATTTTAGAATCTTGATTTATTATAAAACTTGACGCAACTAGTCAATTTTTATAATAAGTTGCCATGATATTCCAGCAAAATTTTTTGCAGTATAAAATGTCAAAGTAACATTAAAATTATTTCAGTTAACATTTTCAAGAAAATAATTTAACACAGAAAAAAAAATATATTTTTGGTCACAAACTTAAGCAATTTGGGCTTTCTTTGGTGTCGTGTTCATTAGCTAGGCTGTTTGGGTTATCGCTACAAAAATTAGAACAGTAAAATTTGCAAATTTGTCATCGTAGTGCCCAAAAATGTTTAATAAATTGTACTTTTTTAAAGTATTTAGCAAAGTATTACTCCGATTTTTTTTTATTACATTTTTATGGCCTTATTACAATTTGGGCGACACCCTGGTTCCTGCTTATCGTTGAGTTTTGGGACGCCCTGTGTATTTAAAAATAATTTAAATTAAAAAAAGTTGAAAACTATGGTTTTACATTTCACTAATAATTTAAATTAATTTATGTGCTATGCATGATGTTGACGGGACGTTGGCGTTCAAAATCAATCTAAGTTTGTTCGATATTGCAAATCTGGGATATCAGATTAATAATATCTTAGATGGTGCCGCTTGGATGAATTTATACCAAAACTTTTGTATAAAAATAAGACCGTGACGTAAGGGTCGCTTCAAATTGCTTCCGCCAAGCGACGCTGCGATATATTAAGTAAAACGAGTAATGAGACATAAATTTTATCTTCTACAATATAGGAGTTACATTTGGTTAAACCAAAAATAAAAAGAAGATACAGGAAGCCACGCGAAGTTGCGTAGTGCACACTTCGCAAAACGAATTATAATATAGAACATCGCGGTTACTATTTCGTTATTAGCGACACATCAACAGAAGCAAACTACAAAGTCATATAATAATCAGTCACGGCCGCTAATATGTGCAATATATATATATATATATATATATATAGAACAAAGTTCTGTAGCGCATTGATTGCTATCTCTAAAGTCAAATTCCAAAGTGTCAAGCTTTATATGGTCTTGACTGTACAATTACTCCATAATAGATATAATCACGTTGAAGTCCCCAACCCTCATTGGGCCCCTCACCTGAGAGGGCCTCGAATAAAAGGGTTAATGGTGATGACGACGATGTCACACAGTCAAGTGCATTCATTTGTGTACACGTTCCGCAATTGTATTTTGAATCTTGTAGCAAGTAATGTTTAAAAATATACAAAGTTTTGCAAAAATAATGGAAAATTTAGCTACATATTACCGTTAAATGTTTTTATCACATGGAATTATGCACATTTAAAGTCTTATTACTCTCTTATCTTGTTTAAAGCGAGTCACTGGAGAAGCGGGAAAAACTGTTTTACTAGATCAAATGGTATTTACTGTTAAATAACGGTCTTTCAAAAACTATACCATGCACGATACACCTAAGAATGAGGTAATTTATTACACGATGGGATGTACTTACTATGCCCGATCATATAAAATCCTTAAAACATGCTAATATAAAGTCTAAAATGAATTATATAAGAATAAAGTATCTAACTTTGCGCATAATTTTTATGGAGATATTTCCTTTTAAATACTACGTAGAACCTGCTAAATTCTGGCTTTTAATTGAAGCTCTGTAGTTATGAAATTCACATTTATCCCAAAATTTAAAAATTGCCCAGCGATCGAACGACACCCCGTGCCGCCCACTGCCCCGTCAGTCGTCATCCAACGCTTGTCGACCTCGGATCTGTATCAAATTTTCTCTTTCTTATTTTATATTAATTTTCAGCGCGTGTGTTGCGGGACGAGTGAGGTCCCTCTTTCCCCCACACCTCACCTACTAAAATGTAGGTTCGTGTGAAAATACCGCGCCTTAAGCATAAAAAAGTTAAATTTTTATTGAATGACAGAATGTTTCACCACCATGACATTCAATTCTTTTTTGTAAGATTACTCAATTAGCATGTTATAATTATTAATGCAAAGATTTCCGGGCGAATCGAAGGATTTTTTTCTAAATGTTCGATCTTTGTATTATTAATCATAAAATGGTTATCGACTAATTTCCTTCGTAGAATCTTTAAGCCCTATCCTATAGAATCTTTAAAAGCTATCA
>NW_020654935.1:12732-14213 GCF_003589595.1 Hyposmocoma kahamanoa
TCGTAGAATCTTTAAGCCCTATCCTATAGAATCTTTAAAAGCTATCAAGTAATCCGAAATGACACTTTCCAGAAATAACGTTTGCTCGAATTTTCGTAACCTCGAAAGTAATTTTGAGAGGAAAATGTTTTTTCTTTTAAACCTAACTTAACCTAACCATTTTTTTTATTACCGTGAGGAAAATGCGTTACGCATGCCCGGATATGTGGGACTCTCTCCTGGGGACTATGTCGATCCCCAAGAGCATACCCACTAAAAACCTCACGATGTTCCTGCGCGCACCTGGCGCCGGAGCCGCGGGGTCCCTTTCAGATGCTACCGCGACTCCGGTGGTGCTGGTCCGCCTTTGGGCGGACCCCTACACCATCGCCCCCTTAATCATGGGGGGCGACCTGCACGGAGATGCCCCGGAACATTTGGGGCATCTACCGGCGGCGGAGGCCTGTGCAATGCAGGGGCAGGGTCTCCCAACCCCGCACCCTGCTGGCCTCCGCTGATGGGATGCAGGCGGTCGGCGAAGAGCCGTCGCGTGCGTCCTCTCCGCCGACGCCGAATGGGGTCCGAGAGGGCGCTGTCTTCGCGGACCCGTTCGGCTGTCTCCTTCTGCGACATCACGTCCTCGCAGAAGGAGACCATCGCCTGCCATGACCTCTAGCTTCCCAGCATGGCTCTAACTATGCTGGGCAATGAGAGGTCATGTCATCACCAGACGAGCCTTCCATCCCGGGCCCCTTTATGCTGGGCAACGAACTCCCCCGAGTCCGCTACCCAGGGGCCATGAGGGGCCAGGACAGCATCCACTCAACTGTGAAGTTCAGTGGCTGCTCCCCCAGCCCCCGCGGCGGATCTGATGACAGACTCCGCCGCAACACCTAACGCGCTTCCGCGCGGACTCTCCGAAGAGAGTCCCTTGGAGCGCCCACCACGGGCCAACAGCCCACGTTCGGCCGCGGAGGATAGGACGAGCGGCAACGACACACCGACACGTCTCTTCCCCCGCGGCCCCGCCGCCACTGCATCATTAAAAGCGGTGCAGCCCCGCCAGGGTCGCGGAGGACAGGACGAGCGGCAACGACACACCGACACGTCTCTCCCCCCGCGACCCTCCTCCTCGCGCATCCACGCGGTCCCGCTGGCCAAACGAGCTCCGCGCGGCACGCCCTCCTCCTCGGGCCAGCCTACCACCATCGGCCGGCCCCGTGGGTTCCTCTTAGCTTCACCGTGGGATGAAATCGACCACGGCTACTAGAGCCCCCCCGCCACGACAAGGCGGGAACCCCTTCGGGGGGGAAACCTAACCTAACCTAACCGAACCTACTCGTGTCTTTGCGATAAACAGCCAACATAACCTGAAAGAACAACGGTTTCTTTATGATTCGGTTTTCGGTGTAATGAAAATTCGTACAAACGTAATTTGGAAAAAAAAATTCGAGTTTGTGATAGGTAACCCTTTAAACCTCTCTTATTACACAATGGTACCA
>NW_020654936.1:0-17800 GCF_003589595.1 Hyposmocoma kahamanoa
CATAAGCATATTTAAAATTTCAATTTAAATCCTCCTTTAAATCCTTAAGGCCGGCGCAGACTGACGTCGCGGCACGGCACGGCATGCCGCGGCATGCCGCGGCATGCCGCGGCACATATCGTGGCGTCCCGCAGCAAGGCCAGCCACTAATTTTCAACTAGTTTTGCTCTGCGCGGATCCGAAGTTGGTTGTGTCGTTATGATTGACTGGGATTTGATATTAATAGCAGTTCTTGCTGAAGATGAAGAGAGACTAATACGAGCTGGTAGGTTAAAGAAAAAAATCTGGATATACATCATTTGTGGAGGACAAGATGTACACACGGTGAATTCAAGAACTTATTTAATGATTTGAGATACGACATGCGAAAATTCTACGACTATTACAGAATGGACTACGAAAAATTTGAAAAGTTAGCTGATTTGCTAAAATCGCGTATAAAGAAAACTAAAACTTATTTTCGATCGCCTATACCTGTTGCAGAAAGATTGTCTGTATGTTTAAGGTAAGTGCCTATTATAGTATAGAATATATATATAAGAAAGAACATAGTAAGTAGTAGGTATTATTAAGTACATAGTCAAGAAGAAAGTATGTATATAGTAAGTAGTATTAATAAGTGATAAGTAAGTAGTATTAAATTAAAATCTTGATTTATTATGTAATCATTTATTTTAATAATCAACTATAATTAATTTTGCAACTGCCACTGCTGCGATATGGTGGTACTTCTCCAATCAATCCAGCTAGGCCACAGCTATACAGGATCGCAAAAAGTAAAGTTTTAATTGTTACTTCCATAGTTAGGAAATTCAGCTTCGGAATTGTTTTCAAATGTATCATTATTATAACATCTGGATATAGGAGAAGGTATGAATGGTGTAGGTGTAGTACCACTGTTCTCTGTATATTGTTGGCCGATTCTTATATTATGGGTTCTGGCAGCAGAAGTTGATGTGTATTGCTGAGACGAATGTAATCCTAATGAATCATTTGAAACATGGAATCCAGAACTTGATGTTGAAGGACGATTATGCTGCACGATTGTGGCTATCTCTTTTGATTCTAAATATTTTATTTCTGCTTCGGTAACAATATGTAGAACGTCACGTTTTACTTCAGCCTGTAATCTTGGTGATAACGATTTTACCGTTGCCGCCATTGATTGAAAAAATATCTCCACCGGGTGTAGATCTTTCTTTTGGTTCCTATGTATTTTTTAAATATTTCTGCTGTTGTTTCTGTTCGTTGCGTTTTCGACGAAGGCAAGTAAGACTGCTGCTGAACATGTCGAGCCGGTGTAGGATCTGATGCGTGTGATGAATTTGACATTTGAGATACAGGTGATTGTACTTCAGGAATAGGGACCGATGTTTCAGGATATTGTGTATTTTCAAAATGCTGCGTATCTTCGAAATACTGTGTATCTTCAGATGAGGAATCTAAATTTGAGTGCTGAGGTCTATCTTTAATGAATTTCCGCAAAAAATCGAGTTCTTTTTCAAATTTTATTGATCGCTTCTTTTTGGCAGCATCCCCTCTTTTGTACACTCTACTTTTTAAGGCTTTTCTATAATTGTTGCGAAGGCAAGTCCACGTCTTCTGGCATTCTTGAGCTGTAACATTAGATTTATTCCATATAGAATCACGAAGTAAGCTTCCTTCTCATTAAAACTATCTGTTAAAAAATAATTAGCTATTAAGTCATCTACTCATTTTATTTTTAAGTTATCTACTAATACTTTTTCGTTTTGTTACAGGTATTTAATTACAGGAGTTTCTTTTAAGTCTTTAGCTTTTAGTTATCGTATGGGATTTAGCACTGTACGCAGTATAGTCCACGAAACCTGTCAAGCAATATTTACTGTACTAAGATCTACTACTTTGCCGAAATCCACGAGCCAACAATGGCAGTCAATAGCAACTGACTTCGAGAAAATTTGGAATTTTCCTAACTGCATTGGAGCCATGGATGGAAAGCATTTCAAGATTCGGGCTCCCAATAACAGTGGAAGTTTGTATAACAACTACAAGAAGTTCTTTAGCGTCGTTTTATTAGCTGTCGTGGATGCAAAATACAAATTTGTGATTGTAGATGTTGGAGCGTATGGTCGAAATAGCGATGGTGGTATATTGCAAAGCTCTAAATTTGGAACAAAATTACGTAATGGTTCTTTATGCATACCACCGGTAAAAACTTTACCACATACAATCCAAAAGCTACCCCACGTATTTGTGGCTGATGAAGCCTTCCCACTAACAGAAAATATTATGAGACCATATCCCTCACATCTTTTAAACGATGAAAAAAAAAAGAATATTCAACTATCGCTTAAGTAGAGCGCGGCGTATTGTGGAAAACGCATTTGGAATACTACAAGAAAGATTTGACATATTTAAAAAAGGTATTCAAGTTCAACCAAAATATATTGATAACATTATACTAGCAGGCACGTGTTTGCATAACTTTATCATTGGTGATCATTCTATGCGCGAAGTACCTAGCTCAGCAATTGTTGGAATCAATGAGACGAGTGCTAATGGCTTGGATGGAATGGTTGTAAGAGATTGTTTTAAGGAATATTTTTCTTCTGTCGGTACTGTGTACTGGCAAAACGAAATTGTAAATAAATGTTAGTTCCTATTTAAAAAATTATAATCTACTATTTTGGTTGGTAACAGTTTATTTTTTTATTTAAGTTATCCTTAAAAAGCTTAATAGTGTAGTTATTTTTTTAAGTTCCATTAATGTGTTGACATTACATTAACTTAATTTCACAAACAATTAAAACTTTTTATTTAAACTGATTTGATTACAGACCGACAGACAGACAACGGGTCTGTGAAACTAAATAAAAGGTTGTAAAATGAAATGGCAAATTCAAATAAAATGTCCATATATTTCAATTGCTTATTTTGCAGGCAATTATACGAAATTATGATACTTACCAATGATAAGTACCCTTAAATGGACGATTTTTGTTTCACGTTTTAAAAAAATATATTTGTGTAATAGACATGTATTACTGTCTAGGAAAAATGAGTGAAAAAATCTAGACATGAATTTACTATACTTTTTTTTTGCAATAATGTGAGTGTTGTTTATAAACTACATTGCGCATTCATTGAGATTTTGCAAGTATGGGTAAAATAAGAGTGGATATTGTTTTTGAAATGTATTTATTTATTCTTCATTATGATATTTATAAAAACAATTGCTTTTTTTCGTATCACATAAAGATACACGACATTTTTGGCACATTTTGAATGTAAAGCCTGAACATTTTGGGAATTTGCACCTCTACTGCTTATCCAGCCAAACTGCCCAATGACATGTCTGATCCAATCTGACGTCTTTCAAAGGAATTGCTTGAGCTGGTCCTCGGAATTTCTTCATTACAAGTTCTCTTTGTATTGTGCTCCCACTAGGTCGACCACGCTTAGCGCCATTTGCAGGTAGACCCAATTTGCAGAGGGTTTCAGCAAGTTCTAGTCTGAATGTACCCAAATTGAAAAGTTGATCATTTCCTTTTATATTATTTACCTTCTTGAACATAACCCATGAATTTATAACTGCGAGGTCCAGGAAATGATAAAATAAGCGCATGGTCCACTTGCGGCTCTTCATTGTGATGTGATAACGACCTATAAATGAATCTAATAAGTCCACGCCTCCCATGTGGGCATTGTACTCCTTGATGACTTTGGGGCATGGAATAGCAACTCTCTCTTTCTTCGATTTATCAAAGCGTGTGACTGTGGTTGCTGGTTCTGCTCCTACGTAAGTGGAAAGAAGGTTAACGGGCTTGTTATCTTTCCACACAACAGCACTTACGTCAATATCATCCACAGTCGCCACATTTTCCTCATAGAATCCTCTGGGTACGTTCTTTTTCATTAAAGTGTTTTTTTCAGGCAATTTGCAGTTTCTCAATCGGTTTACTCTTACTGTTCCCAATGAGAAAATTCCTTCCTTAGCTAAATAGGTGACGAGAGGCACAGAAGTATAGAAGTTATCGAAGTATATAATGTGATTCACATTGCGTGATACCATTCTAGCTAACCTGACGACTGTATTGCCAGACTCTCCCAAATCTGGCTCACCAGGTAAGATGTTATTTTTGGAGCCCCCTCCACTGTAAACCTCAAATCTATGAGCATATCCTTGTAGACTGCAGATGAGATATAATTTGAACCCCCACTTGTGGGGTTTATTGGGCATGTATTGTTTTATGTAATGGCTCATTTTGGTTGCACACATCTGCTCGTCTATGGAAAGCCTTTGGTCTAAGGGAACCTTCCCAAACTGGCAGTTGAGCGTTTCCTCAAGAGGTCTTATTTTGAATAGCCTGTCATAGTCTGGATGATCTTTGGGCAAGCATAGCGTATCGTCGGCAAAATGGAGAGTGGATCTTATTTTTTCAAATTTTTTTAACGGCATAGTATTTTTTATGTGATCATAACCAAATTTTTCACTCCAGTAAGCCCTGGTGTTTGGAAATTTTATAACTGAGGTATAAATCAGAATGCCTAGGAATTTATTTAGGATATTTTTATTTATAATTTCAGGATTGGAGATTTGTTTCTGGGCTGCGTATAAGTTACTTTGTTCTACAATTTGCTTTTTTAGATCTGATGTAAAATAAAATGAAAAAAAATCATACGGCGTGTAACAAGACATCAATACTTCCGTTATCTCAGTTTCTCCCTTAAAAATAAGGCTGTCTTCAGCAGTAACAAGATTCCGTTTTCGCCAAACCAGAGGTCGTTTAGAAATCCCTTGTGATCTACTCTGGGGTGCTGCTTCTTCGGCTTCCAAAATAGGAGGGTCTGGCATATTTTCATCGTTGTCGATTACGAGAGGAGGATCAGCATCCACTTCATCAGACTGGGCATTCTCACCTTCATCACATTTTTCAAGGTCTCGAAGAACATCTCGAGCTGTTTGATAATAGTGACCTTCATCCTCTACTTCGGAGTCTGACCCGTCTAAGCCATCTTCTGAATCTTCAAGAGTTTCTAAATACTTTGTAATTTCGCTTTCTAGTAATCGCGGCATGCTGAAAAGCAAAATAAAAATCCTTCACCAAACATGCATTTATTTAGCAGGCAATGCGCATTGTAGTTTTCCTACAACATACCAGATTTCGCCTAATTCGACAGTAGCATCAAGTGATTTTCAATGTTTTACAACATGAACATGTAATTGAAGATATAATCAAGCAAATAAAAATATGTTATATACTTACATTATATTTTATCAAAGTCCGAACACAGCTACAAAACTTAGTTTCGCGCCACTAGAAAAGTTTTCTTCAAAGTGACATTTGACATTAACTTATTTTCAATGCATAAAAGTATTGGATAGTGCCAACATTAAAAAAAGTACAAAATTCGTTCAGAAATAAGAACTAGTTGTCAAAATTAACAAAAAATTAAAAGAAGATCAATTTTATCTGTGATGTTTAGTATGTTGTTTAAAAACAACATTGTCCATTTAAGGGTTAAGATCTACCGTTTTAGATCTACCGTTATAGTATAAAAATAAATAAGGAAGTATAAAATATACTCACGACTTTTATTAATCTCTTCTCCAATTTTCTGCCACGCGTTCCTTTTTATATGCTGATCCATATAGGTACGAGAGGACATATTATATATACAGTCATGTGAACGGACAAGATTAATTAGTTTCTCTTCGTCCACAGTGCAGGCATAGGCATATATCACAATTAACAAAATTCACACGTGCAGCTCTCTTGAAACGCTCAGTACGAATAAAACAATACAACAAGAACAAGACGCGTGCGCTTCCTCCCTTGCCCCCGCGCCCCTCTCAGGCTGCGCGCCATTCGCCGAAATCGCCGCCGCACTAGTTTCAAACCTTATTTCAATTAGTTTAATTGTCATAATTCTGTGACCGACGTGACTTGCGGGACGTCTGTGGAATGAAACGGCATGCCACGACGTGCCGCGGTATAATTGTATCGAAATAAAGTAATATGAATTCTAACCTCGATGAAATAAGGATAAAAATAACTTGATCAAAAATAAAATCCTTTGCCGTGCCGTTCCATGCCGCGACGTCACTCTGCGCCGGCCTTAACGCTTACTGACGGCAAAGTTTTAGTTGAGAATTTTGTATAATCTTTTTGGGCATGTAACACGTTTACAACAACTCTTCAAAAATATTTTAGGTTTATTGACCCATCACCACAAAGAAAAGTTATTTCTCTATCTGCATATGTTTGTTAGATAGCACATTATGTTCATTCGTAAGCATGTCTTAGATTGGGCCGTACACAAAGTGGTAGAAACTTCAGTAAAATAATTTTTTTAAAGACAAACTGCGCTATGTCTGTGAGATATCAATATATGAACAAAGATGGCCCAGTAATATGTAATGCGTTGATGGAAGTAACACACCGTGAATTGTCCATTTATTTTTTATACTTGGGCAACTCAACATAATATTATTATTACGTTGAGTTCAATAAGTAACGGAATTGAGACGTACGAAATTGTGAGTGACGCCATCAAGAGATTAAATGGCCCGAAATAATTTACTAGTATTGTAGAGCAACTTGTGTTTGAATTTTCAACTAGTTGGTGTATTCAATCATATCGCTCACTGAATGCAAAAAAGTCACAAATCAAAACTCATAAACTTTACAGGACTGCCAATATAAAATTTAGATCACGATTTTTTTAAATATTTCATTATCTTTATATTTGAATATAACATGTTATATATCATTGGATGCGTTTTTAAGTGCTTTATAATGTACTTTGTAATAGCTGTTACTTATGAAGATAAAAACTACAAAAATCCCTTTTGCATTCAAAATTTAGATCAATATCACAAAAATTATATTAAAATAAAACTCAATTTTACAAAAATAAACCGTTTATTAAATCTTCTTCCTGAAAATCTTATTCAAAGAATTCTCTTATTAGTACCTACTGAAAAGCTAAAAACATAAATGAATGACAATCAACAAAAGACCTTCCAAAAAAATTAAAACTTCTAAGGTAATCCTACCTTAGAAGTTTTAATTATATTAAATTATATAAAGTTGAAAAAGCGACGGAAAAGTGTTTTGTACCAAATTCGGTTCTTTACGCGTTCCAAAGGATGTGCTGACAGGTATTGATTTTTCCTGTCGATTTGTCCCATAGATTTGTTGTAATCTAAAACAACGCTTGGTTTAAAAGTCAGTCTATTATATTTTTGTCGAGTCCCGATTTGAAGACTGTGATATGTCGAGATTAGGCTAACTATATTAGCATCTCGCTATACACATATCGACAAATCGGAACTGTAGCTACACACCACTTCACCTTGTCGAAGGTCAGTCTTCGTGACAGTCTTCAATGAATCTGGAACAAATTCCCGATTCAGTCTTAGCGTGTCATAACAGTCAGTCTTTTGTCGTTTCAGACATCGCGCTAATAACGGACTATTATAGAAATTATCCATTATTAACGTATGCCCGCGGTAAAGAAGAGGCTCTACTAGGTCGTAAACTATTTTAGCATTGGTCGGGTGGTCACTTGTTGATTTGTCAGTTATTTCAGTCTCCTCAGGTCTGCCCTCTAATCTGCCCTCTAAGTTATCAGCGTCAGTGTCGACATTAGTCGTCGTATACGCAGTCTTGGTCTCATCCTTCCCAGCATAGACTAAAAACTTCCAAAGGTAACCACTGGAAGACTCACATAACTCGTATGTTTTAACGCCAACTTGGGCAGCCTTAGAAGTAATTTTTTGTGCGAATCCCAGTCTACCGTGCCACTTTAAAAGTGATTCGTCTATAACTATTTCTTGGGAAGGATAGTACAAAGTCGAAAATTTGTCATTGAAGTAGTCTATGATTGGCTGAATTTTTCTTTTTTTGTTATTGTCAACAAAATGCATCAAACATTTTAATAATAAGTATCTGTTATAGAACATGATTTTAAGAAAGTAAGGCATAGTCCCGTAACCATTAAAAGAGAAATAACACTCTTCCTCTGGGAGGGGATATAGGCCTTGTAAAACAATCAGGGCTAAGAAACTGACCATCTCATTGCGATCAGTTGGTGTCCAGCGATACAGTCGTGAAGTCGGAAGAAATTTGTCTTGATCTTGTAATAATTTTATTTTTTGATTGACGTATCTATTAGTTTCAGTACAAAGTTTGTCTACGAAATCATTGTCTATCATTTTATAAAATATGTCAGTAATACGTGACTGGTCTGTCACTGTCCACTGCCGTATCTGAAGCATAACGTTATACTATATAACAATGGACGAGTTTCAATATAACCAACGACTACCATTTACCTCCATAAAAGCGGCCAAGGGTAGCTAAAAAGACCTGGGATACAGCAGCAAAATCTTTCAGAAAGATGTGTAGGCTATTAGGCTATAAAAATATTACGAAACAACGATTGCATTTGTTGGCAGTATAATACGTATATCGGTAGTATATTAAGTCAATCTCGATAGGGAAAAGGGATACAGAAAAAGGAATACATCGACCAAGTTTCATTCATTCAGATGATGATTGAATCGTCATCGGAATGAGCTTAGTCGTAGTCGATGTATCGCTTTTTATGGGGCGTTTTGGACATCAATGCCCTATTTAAGTCTGTGCTCAATCGCCGTGTATCACTATCCAGAGAACTGGGCGAATTTGGTACAGTATCGGCGTCTGGCGTACCAACACGCAGCAATTCTCCCTGCTCCTGGAACGCTGCCACTAGTTGGTCCTCTATAACAAAACAGTGAAGATTTAGATTTGTAACAAGTGGTTATCTACGGTATATATCTAAATAGACATTTACTTACGTATCTCGGCGTCCGCTACAGATATGAATCCTTGTGCTTGCTCATTGAGCGGCAAAAGTTGAATATCATCTGTGACAAACAAACAAAATTAGAAATTCATAATAGAATAAAATGTCCTGAAGTCTAGTAAAATATTTACTTACCTATCTCGACGTTTGGCACAATTTCTGCCTGCTGTCTGGGTGGCACCAGTTGTATATCATCTAAGCCACCAGACCCAGATGGTAAAGCTAATGCTTTACCATGCACTAATGCAGATCATCTAACGATAATTCGTTAGATGATCTGCGATTAGTAGAGTAGAATAGAATAAAATAGAATTCATTTATTGGCACACCACAGCACAAAATACATAAAAGAAATAAATATGTTATGACAAAATTAATTTAAATATAAAACAACAGAACAGATAAGATGAAACAAACATTTTAAATGAAAAAAAAAGTCAATAGATAGTTTGTATTACTTGTCATGTGTGCGGCTGTAGTGTGCACAAAAGGATCTCATACAGCCATAACTTAGGTTAGGCTGTGACGCTGGTTTTCAATGGACCCCAAAGCCGAATGAGTGACAGACTCGGAGTAATGACAAGCATGGAGGAATAACAAAATGTCAACAATGAAGCCGCTTTTTCAGTATGTTCATTAGTGATGACTTTTACTATCGATATCGACTTTTTAGTTCGATCAGTATATTGCAATATTATTAAAAATAGACAAATTTTATAATTTTAACCGATTTAAAAAAAGGAGGAGGTTCTCAACGCGTCTGTTTTTTTTTGTATGTATGTTACGCGATTACTCCGGCGATTAGTGAACCGGTTTCGATGTTTCTCTGTTTGTTTGAAAGAGGATACCTCTAATAATAAACGAGTAATTCCACGCACTTTTGAGGTCGGTTTTTTTTAAATTAAAAAATAGTGCTATGTTGCAATGGTGTAGAATGAAAATGTATCATCCCATACTTGCAAAATTATAAAAACGGATAATAGTTAAAAAGATCCAAATAAAAACATTATATTAGCTACTAAATGAATGAAAAGTAGTTCCATGTCGATGGCAGTATTATGGCCCAGAAATCAGCCACGACGCCCGACCGCGTCACTAGTAGGCGTCAAAACAGCTAGTGCCGAAAGGTGGGCCATGCTCGCCATCGTGATGAAAACATTTGCCCATCGGAGTAAGGTGCTCACCTTTGTTTCCCAGGGTGTGCCAAACGTACAGAAAGGGAATGGTACAGAGCTTTAATAACACCAAACATCGTTATCATTTAATTAATATTTTTTATTGTACACATAAAAACAAACGACGGCGTTAACTTAGAGTGTGATCGATACAATAGCCATGACATGGTTACAATATTGAGACTATTTAGTAATAATAATGATTGAATACAATACAACTGCATACACGTCTTTAATCCCAAATAAAGAAAGGTCGAGTGTTAGAATCACAAAGGTTCGTTAGCGAATTTTAGCACATAAATTGAGAAAAGTTGCCTAAGAAAAATGTTAGTGATAGGTCGCTTGTCTGTCACTCAAAACTCAAAAAAAAATTTAATGTATATAAATAAATATTAAATACAAAGAAAAACACATAGAAAAATTTTCGACTCGGCAGGATTTGAACCTGCGACCGTGCCCATGCTCTGACCAACTGAGCTACAGGTCCTCTACCGGAACCGTCGAAATTTTGCTATACGTCTGTGATATGATCTTTATATTAATATATTTTTCTTGCTACTTTCGGCGCTGTAGGCGACATCTATGGTCAGACCTACGGACTGTTACCATCCAATACTATATTTTTACAAATATGCGAATCGGGCGATGAAGCTTCTACGAACATTAATATTCATTTTTTATTTATTTTGGTGAAAATACCTTAACTACTTTCTTATAAATATTAAATACAAAGAAAAACACATAGCAAAGTTTATATATTTACTGTCCTTTAAATAGTATAGTCTTATTTAAATAATTTCTAATCCTTTCTTGGGGCTGTACAAGCTGTTTCGTAATGTAATGGATTCTAAGTTTTAAATAAATCTCACTAACAGCTTCAATAAGCAAGTTTCGGTGATTATCTATATTCCATTGATCAATACCACGTTGCAATAACACTTGGAATAGGTGACTGCAATTAGCAAACGTTTGACTGACAAGTCTGAACAAATTTTGAGGAAGACGAACAGTTAAAGGGCCTGATAAAAATATCATTTTTTTCAGAACTTTTTCAGCAATTGTACAAACTTGAATTACATCTTGTGATGCGAACAACAATCCACCCTTGCTTTTAATCGATGTTATGTGTTATGTGATGTTATGTCTATTCTCTGAATCATGTGTTACTTCTAGACTCTGCACACATTCCGAACAAACTAATTTTGTTTTAATTTTGCGAATAACAAAACCGGCGATATGCTTTATGACTGAATCAGCAAATTCTGTTAATCGACTAGGGTCAAATATGTAATCATGGTCGTCTAAAGCGGTAATAAGTGGTTCATCCATTTCATTCTCTAACATTTTGTACCTCTCGGTGGAAATATTCATATCAGATATGTATTGATTAGAAGATGAACTTGTCAAAATATTAATTTCACCAAGTGGTATGCAGTTACCTTTGCTATCATTTTTAAATTGGGCATGCACAAGTAATCGTTTATACGCTGATATAAATTGACGAGCAGATGGATTGTTGTTATGACCACCTTTAGAACGTATAGCACTGAAAAACAGCTCTAAATGATCTTGACTGATTTTATAAGTAGACAAATATTTGAAATCAGACTTTGGTGTCACATGAAGATTATAAATATGCCTAACTGACCTCATACAAATAATAAATCCTATGAATCCTGTTTTTCTTCTAGACTGCACTACAGGTTCACCATTTGTAAATTTGAGGTTCTTAATATATTTTTCAGCATTATCAAAAAAAGACCAAATATCTTTGCAATTGAAGTCTGCGACTGGACGTTTCCAGCCCTTCGCTTTCATATTGCGACTGTTGAAAATGTCAAACAAATGGTTGAAAAATCTAATAAATTTCGATGTGCTTGAGCTATTTTCAAATCCTTGTATCTGTTTTTCACGACACATATCTAATGAATCTGCTACGGAAGCACTTAAAACCTGAGTGGCTAATTTAACTTTCATTTTCTGTTTTTCAAAAGTTATGTGCTGTTGCCGTAGTTTATTTGCCGCATGAAATCCTTCCTGTACCTGAAGATTGCTCAAATCTTTTACGTATTGCCAAGATATTATTTCACCACTTTCATCTATTAGTTCCTGATTTTCAGCAAATGTATTCCTAACTAGTTTTATGTTGTGACAAGGATCAGGATAAATAGCAATTTCTGATTCTTGACATGAAAAAGTAGTTTTTAAATTATCCAATTGTAAGCTACACCCTAAATCAGTAGCCATTGCTAAGTTAGATGGCAAACCATCAAAAGTTAAAAAACACAACAGAATATTAAACTCCTTAAGAAGGCTGACACATTGTTTGACTAGTATACTTAGCTGCTTACCTGTGATACCATCGATAAGGAAGAATCCTACAGGTATTTTCCAATTTTCATTTAAACTCGTAAGCATAAATACTAGAGCTTCTTTAGTGGTGGGTATATTATCGCCTTCTAACCCATTACCTATATCGACGTAACCAAAATATCTTACCCCATCCCATCCTATTAATTTTCGGATTGCCATACCATCGATTATTAAAGCACGATAATTTTTTTTCGTGTGCCATCTATTACTTTGTACCATTTTGAAATGGTACTTGGATGCGGTAAGGCACTGTCAAATTGTTGTCGAACATAAGTATAAACCCGAGGAGATAAAAAGTTAAGCGTTACAGCAAATTTTCTAAGTTCAGGACTATATTCACGAGCTACACTATGTCCTTTTTTCTTGTGGATGTATCTGCATAAAAAGTCCTTGTTTTCTAGTCCTATGTCACATAACATTTCCACTGATTCAGTATTAATTAATGATTTAGATTTTAATTCCATTATTACATTTTTCAAAGATGAGATTTTGCGGTTCATTCTTCTGCATTTTTGTTGCAAATTTTTTAGTCTTTTGAGGCGCTGGTCTGATAGGTTGATTTGTTTTGACAGAACTGTTCTTAATTTTTTTTTTCTTGGTGTGTCATGTATATTAGGTATACATAGTAACGTAGCAGCAGGAACTGGTTGATTTTGTAATGGCGCTGATGAAGTTGATGGAATTTCAGCAGACAAAGGTTGTCTTCTCAATCTCCGTAAATTTCTTTGGGAGTCAATCAATTGTCTACGGGCCAGGTTAGAAGCTTCCTGTAATAATAAAATGAATGTAATTTAAGTGATACATGTATACATGATCATGTCATAATAGTGTACATATAATTTTTTTTTTATAATTAGTGGTCATGACAGTGATATCATTGTTTATTTTCAATTCCTTGAAAGAAGTATACAAAAATAAGAATAACTTAAAAAGAACCAGAGACATACACACATACAATACTGGAAACAAAAATAAATTGATAATGCCTAAAACGAGATTGAAAAGAACTGCTAAGCAAGGTTACTGTTTAAAGATAAAATTATACAATGAACTACCACCAACCATATCCGAATTGCCGGAGTTGGAATTTAAAAAAAAGATGGAAAAGTTTTTAATTAAAAATCCATTCTATAAAGTTAAGAAATATATTGACCTAATGCATTTATAAAAATGTTCATTATTTAATGACATTTCATCATTTCATGTATATATTGATGATTTCAAATTTCTTTTGAAGTCATAAGAATGTAAAATTATTATTAAATTAATATTTTAATTGTGTGTGTACATGCAAATCTACTAATTTAGTTATTAAGTGTTAATAGTGAGTAACTTTGATAAGATGTTTTGTAATATTGACATGCTAAATGTTACTAGCTTGTGACGTAGCAAATAAAGAATTTAAAAATTTGAATTTATCCGAAAAAAAAATTTAATACGTACCACTTGTAAATATGCTGCATTGTTCATGAACATGGTCGGAACAGCATCTCTATGTAGTAGTTTTCTGCGTCTATCTTGCATATAACAATCGGATGCAAAATGTTTAGAGCAAATCCTAGAGTGCTTTGAAGGCTTCCAATCGTTTCTATTAATGGCTTGTACCCATAATTCTTTCAATTTATCATGTACAGGGAACCTGAAAAAGAATCATATGTTACTATAAGCAAAACTTTTAACATCAAATCATGATCACTACACCAATATGGATAAACGTTTTAAGTAGGTTAGACCGGGGTCGGTTGAAACAATTTTACTTCAGTCGAGTGTAGTGCAGTATCTTTAGTATTTACAGACAATAAGTTAATATCAGTTCAAGAAGAATATGTTCAGTTCTTAAATAAAATGTATTTGATTAATCTATCACAATCAGTTGAGCCGCAATAGCCTTATAAAGAGGATATGGAAATGTGGTTCAATTTACCCCATTACAGGGTCAATTGAAACAGTACGAAAGATAAATACAAACACTCGATTATCTTCGAAAGTATGTAACTTCTTTAGTCAGTCTTAGTAATTTTCATCAGTCTAACAATATTCAGCGAGATCGTCAAAAGGTCATTATCATAACATAAATATTTCTAAATGAATGAACTTAGAAAAGGTGCAACTTAAACAACTTAAAATATTTTTCCTTAAGTCACTTTTAGTATTGTTAATTATACTAATTGTTAACATTCGTTATAAACATTATAATTTAAATGTGACCATAAGCTAGAATAATAATAATAATATAATAATAATAATCATTTATTGTTCCATAAGCCTTACATTAGGTACAGGTTAGACTTATATTAAAGTAAGTACCAAGTATTACATGTTTCTTGGGGAAAGGCTGGTGCTTATAACGTACAGCCGCTGACTAAAATAGAATACTCTGAGCTTTAGCCAGCAGCTACAGTAGGTAGGTACAAAAAGACCGAATATGTACATCTAGAGGCTACTAACAGTACTTATGTGCTTGAATTTATGGTACTATACAATAGAGTGCCAGGGTACAAGATACAAATTTTAATAACAAATTCCAGGAGTTAACTGTATAAAATACAGGAGTTAAATGTATATAATAATAAAATTTAATACGATACTAATACATTGGCAACGACATAATGCCTGTATATGTGTGATCATTTGAGCACTATGTGAATGTGCATAATAGTTTGTGAGTGTGTGTGAGTGGTGTATGTGTGTGTGTGGTGTGTGTAAGCGTGTGTGAGTATGCGGAACGAATGTTGGGGTTGGTTAGTGGTTGTTTTATTTTAATAGATGTGTGGAAAACAGCGTAATACAGCAGAATACAACGTAATAGCAGTAAAAATGAATAATCAATCCCATACAAACGCGCTTGTTTCAATCATAACAATGCTTCAATCATAACAATACTTAGTATTAATAATTCAAACTACTTCGTCCAACTGTCTAACGAAGGAATTACAGAAATCTTGCTTAATTACATAAAAAAAATGTAATATTTGAAAATTATTAGAATAATAAGTTGTTATTATTAATCGCTTACAAACGTGAAAATAACGTTTAACAAAATTTTATAAAATTATTAAATAAATATGATAAATCTGTTATCATTTAAATCAGTCAAAATACAATAATGATGTTGTTATGAATAGTTTTGCAGTAATAAAGAATTTTCAAAAAAAAAAACACTGTTTAGATAAATTTTGAGAAATACGGCTGCGCAGGTCTATTTGATGCTGACTGTGTCACATCTTATGGCACCTTATAGAGATCAAAATTTAGTATTTAAATTATAAGTAAAATCAGTATTTTAATGTAGATTCTTTAAGGCACATCAATCAGATTCACAGTTATGACAAATATATTGCAATTCTTGTTTAGTGCACTCTTCATGAGACCAAAATCCACAGATCATACACTGGATCCACGTTTCACCGGGCCTACTAGAATTATATTCTTCATTGCCAACTAGACAAACAGTAACTTCCTCATCTGAACTCGAAGAAGTATTTCGATTTCTTTTTAGTGCTTTATCCTTTTTCTGACTTTTCGTTTTCGTCTCTTTTTTCTTTTCCTTTACATTCTTCAAGTTGGTTTTTACTTTATTTGCATGTCTTCTTCTGTTTCCATTCTTATCACTTCTTTTTCAGGTGTGTCGGTATAAACAGCTGTTTTCCTCTTCCTCGTTTTTATTGCAGTGGGTTTTCTAGGTGGTGATTGGGGAAATGGTCTTATATATTCTGGCGAAAAATTACTAGTTGAGGGTGCGATGACATTGACACAATTGGTGTCAAAAATATTAAGAGGATCACTCATACATTCGGAAAGTTTTGACGAAGATGGTTCTGTGTAATTGGGCAAAGGTGTCATGAAGCCACTTGGCGAATATGGAGCACCTGCTCCTAACTCTGCAACAGATATATTTTCTGGCATCCCAATGCTTGGAGAATCAATGTGTGGTTCCGGTGCTTGAGAAAAACTTGACTGTGAGGTCACTGAATTCTTCGAGGAAGATGGAGCAGTCACCATATGCTCTCCAACAGATGTTGGCTGTGAATCAATCGTCGGGTTTAGTCGGTCTGTGACGTATGAGGGTGCAAAATCTAAATCACTAAATATTTTTCTATTAAATGGACAAATTCCACAACATGTAAATCCGGTTTGCACGTTCGACTGTGTCATGGCTTGAGGTAAGGCAATTGCCACTATACTTGGTATATCGTAGATAGTCATTGGTCTTCCAGGGTTTGTTCTCATCCACCCATCACAATGCAGTATTTACAGCTTTTTTAAAAGGACCGTATACCGAACGATCTAATGGCTGCAATGTGGAGGATAAGAAAGCATGACGATGCCATTAGAACGGCAATAATCTGCAGTTTATGGACACATGAGAAGAATGATCATCTAAAACAGTGATTCCCAAAGTGGTCCAGGTGGACCCCCAGGGGTCCACGGGAGACTTGCTGGGGGTTAACGTAGGCGTGAACAAAAAATGGGGGTCCATAAGATGTTAATGGGGGTCCACGAAAAATTATCTGCTTTTGATAGTAAAGAGCAAAAATGTAAGCATAGTTTTATAAGGGCCTACCTACATTGTTTTAAGTACATAACTAAGCAGATAATATTTTAATAAGGCAAGCGACTTTTACTTGTCCAAACTTGCGTATTCGATATTACGTACAATTTCGTGTACGTACATGTACAGACTTGCAAAGCGCTATCCGCCCGACAATGCTTAGTGCTTGTTCAGACATGAACTTGATCACCACTATAAATACTTGATGCCAAAGGCAAACTCATTCATTTGTTTCCGGTATTTCGAAAAAAAGGTTTGAGATAATTTATATCAGTGTTTGTTAGTGCCGGAGAAAAGTAAGTAAATACCTTTTTTTTTGTTATAGTACTTATGTATTTTGTTTACGTGTACTAGTCGGTTGATCACAACTGCTTGTATAGATAGGTAACTTAGGAACTTACAGATATTTTAATTGTCCTCTTTCGATTTGAAGACAAACACAGCACGTTTTATTCAATTGTTTTTTCGCGAGAGAAGCACTGCCTCTCTAAAAAGGCCGAATAAGCAATAGCAATTAATTTTTCAATTTTTTTTGCAAATAACTACTAATTTTATAAAACAGTATAAAAAAGTCACGTTTTAACAATGAAGGCGCAGACAAAAAATACGCAAATACATCATTGATTTGATGAAATGTTAGTTATCGTTTTTATGGACAATTTTGGGATTTCGACTTTTATTTTTTCCTACACAAATATGATCAGTATTCGATACTGAGTACACCCATTTTTATTTGTACTATTAAAAATTAGTGGTAATTTAGGTACTTTAAAATTGATACCGTTTTGTGAAAACGTCTGTATTTGTCTTAGCGATTATTAGTTGGCCCCTTAACAAGCCGTAATTCTATTTCTGCGTGCTG
>NW_020654937.1:0-22246 GCF_003589595.1 Hyposmocoma kahamanoa
GACCTGGGGTTTGTCAAACTTCATTGAATGTGTAGGTTTATCCATGACATGCTCGCAGACTGCAGACTTGTTTACGCGACGGTGTTTGACATCAGCTATATGTTCTTTGACGCGGGTACAAATACTTCGCTTAGTTTGTCCAATATAAGAGAGACCGCACTCACAGTCAAGCTTGTAGACTCCTGCATCCTGTAAGGGGATGTTACATTTCACGGGTCTCAGGAACTGAGAAATCTTCCTCAGGGGCTTGAAATAGGTCTTGATAGATGCGCGCCTGAGGACTCTTCCGATCTTGTCTGTAACACCTCTCACGTAAGGTAAGATGGCAGGTCTTCGCTCGACTGTTGGTGGTTTCACACGGGGTCTGCGGCATTGGCGTGGAATCCTCAACTTATTCGCATGTAGGACTTGCTTTATATGCTGAAGTTCCCCCGCCAGATGATTACTGTCGCAGACACCATATGCTCTCTGAAACAAAGATTTGCCCACGGTAGCTAACTGGCTAGGATGGTGATGGGAATTACCATTGAGGTACCTATCTGTATGGGTTTTCTTTCGAAATACAGTATGGCCTAAGGTGTTATTAGGATTTCTTTTAATTAAAACATCTAAGAAAGCTAAAGTACCACAATTCTCTTGTTCCATAGTAAATTGGATCTTAGTGCTAAAATAATTAAGATGGTCCAAGAAAGAAGGTATGCTATCTTTAGGTAATATTGTGAAAGTATCATCAACGTACCGTTTGCAAATCTTCGGCCTAGCTGGGGCCATGGGTAAAACTCGCTCCTCGAAGTCTTCCATGAAAATATCGGCAACAACGGGAGATACCGGGGAGCCCATCGCTATACCGTCAATTTGTAGGTAGAATTCATTATTCCACAATAGATAGCCTGATGTTAGGCAGTGTTCTAATAATTCTGCATATTCAATGGACATATTATGTTCCCTTAGCTTCCTACGTACAATTTGTCCATGGGACCTGTAAAGGGCCCGAAACGTCGGTTTGTTTGAAAAAACAAATATACGCGATTTAAATCCGGAAAAATAGTTTCATTCCTATGTATAACAATCGCGAAAACCTAAGAACTCGATATTTTTTATTTTTTATTTTTATTTATTTATTTATATCAGGTAACAAAGACCCATGTATACATACCTTATAGACTAACATACATAACAATATAAAAACAAAATACACCTATATTATATATACCTTAAAAAAAACATACATTCAATATAATAATAAAAACTAATCTACACGATTTCCCTTATCGGCGACGTGTGGCGCAATCTGGTGTCAGGTAACCGGCCGCGGAATCGCCGATATATGACACCCTTCGGCCAAAATTCCTCTTTCATGAAGGTCGAAAGATGTTCGGTCGGTATTCTCACCACAAACGAATTAAAATTCACGTTGCGGCGAGACTCTAACCGCTCGACCCTCAGGGTGTATTTGGTTTTATGCCTGATATACACCACTATCTCCTCAGACTTCGTGGAGTAATGCAGCCGCGACAGGTACATCAACGTCGTCTTTACGGCCGGACGCAGCAGGAAGTTCGGTCCTGTCGGAGCTGTGCCACACTGGTTACGGCTGGTGGGCTTCCTTTTCACCACCTTTGTGAAGCCATCCTCGTCGCACTGGACCGTCTGCCTCTGTGGTTTTGCAACTTCAGAGACAGGCACACGGAAATTGGTTTTATCCTTAGCCGATTGCCGCCGCTCGAATTTCGAAGTGGCGGGTCGGCTAGTTGAAGCGGCTACAGCGGCGTATGCACGTGTCGGGGTGGACGTGCACACGCGTGACATTTCCACAGAGGCAGAGGGGCGGGCAGCGGGGCGCGGCGCATCATGCGCGGTGGCAGCAACGAATGGTGACGCATTGTGTGCCGACTCGAAACTGCTGACCGAGGCATTCAGCGCTGCTCCGCGTCGTGTGTTTACATTAGAGGCTTCTGGTGACCTACATACCGAAACAGCATTCCTTAATAACGCAACTTGGGTACGCAGCTCACTTATGATGTTATCCGAAGCCTCTAATTTACACTGTACTTCGGCTAGGCTAGACTTCAGGGACGTAATGTCCTTCAGCAGCCTAGTAACATCGACATGGTCGAACGTGACGGGGGCCAGCTTGTGCAGCTCCTTCGCCACGAATGTCCGGCACTGAAACAATGAAAGGCACGTCGTCCGGGTCAGTCTCCTTCAGCAGCGTGATTATATCTTGGAGACTCTTCACGCCTCCATCCCTCCGGCGAGATGGCATCTCTTCGGCTTTACCGAGACCCTGGAAAAGCAGCATCTTGCCACTGCAAATCTCATCTTCACTGAAACTTGATTTGCATATCTGCACTATGCTGACTTCATCCATGGTGTCGATAGCGTGTATAATGAACGCCAGGAGCTCATTGGCAATGAGTTGCTGGGAACTCATTGTCAATTACGCGCATCGGCTTGTGCCGCTCGAAACGCGAGTGCCCTTCCATCGGCGTAGAGATCTTCATATCCTTTCATTTCTCTATTCAATTCTGTTCTATCCCTTTACGCCTTCTTATCTTAAAGATCGCTTTACTTTCCACTCTTCTACACTCTGTCGTCCCCCTTTGATACTCTCTTACTTAACTTGCCCTCTCATACCACTAACTTTTATTCCAACTCTTTTACCATTTCTGCGATCAGATTGTGGAATTCTCTGCCTGAACCGATTTGACTATCCCCTTCTCTTGATTCCTTCAAACAACGTGTCAAGGATCAGTTCCTCAACTCCTAAATTTCGTCTGTCCTCTACTATCCTTTCATTTATTTCCTACATTTATACTTCATTTTTCTTTTTCCTTTAAAAGTATATAAGCATTTAATATTATTGTGTATTTATTGTTATGTATGTATTAATAATATTATTATTATTTATATGTATATGTATGTCTATCTATGGATATGTGTATATTCTTATTATTACTTATTATGTAGTGTACTTATGATGATATTCTTTGGTTGCACCCCTTTTGCATATCCAAAATGTCTATCCTAAGGTTTCCTGGAAGAAATTGCTACATAGCAATAAGGCCGCCTGTTGCACATTGACTTACTACTACTATTATACTTAACCTATTGTACTGGATTTTTATGGTAATTTTTATGTGCAATAAAGAATATTTCATTCATTCATTCATTCATTCAAATGTCTTACGATCTTCCTTGACCTGGCAAAGACTTTTGATTCGGTATCTGTTCACCGTCTAATTGGTAAACTAGAGGAACTGGGTATACGAGGTACCCCACGTGATTTACTTACTAGCTATTTGACTGACATATCCCTGTTTGTTGAAATTGGCGATGTTATAAGTAATGAACTTCCAACTCTCTTTCTATGTCATTCAAACAAATTATGTCAGATAGATTTGACGAAATGCAGGGTGGCATCGTACGACGACGACACTACACTAACATTTTATTCGCGGTCATGTGAGGAACTTTTTAAATTGACACAAACGAGATTCAGGACTGTTTGTCATTGGCTAGCAGCTAACTCTTTGACGCTTAACGCTGACAAAACTAAGTACATCTTTCAATGAGGAACAGACTTGATTTGCTCCCTCCCGGATCTATAACTCCTCATAACTGTACATTTGCAAACAATGTATCGTGTACCTGCCCTGAAATTTCTAGGAGTCACACTATAAAGTATTTGGGCGTGGTTATTGACAGTAACTTGACATTTGGCGATCATATTCATGATATCGCAGAGGATAAGAAAATTGACGTTAGTATTTATTTAAACACTTGCGGCACATTACAAACAAAGATACCTTAAAAATAGTTTAACAAGCCTTAGTTGAGTCGATTTTAAATTTTTGCATCAAAACCTGGGGCGGAGCTTCAAAGACACTACTCCTAAAGCTTGAAAGATCCCAAAGAATGTTGATTAAGCCGAAATTGTATGACACATCAAAAATATACGCGGAAGCAAGAGTACTCACAGTCAGACAGCTTTATATTCTTAGTAACATTCTTTATCAACATGTCAAAGTGGATTCTTCTGTTATATTAAGCAAAAAAACGAAATAGAAGGTATTAAGAGCTATGTAGAGAGCAGTCAGTTAGAACATCCTTCGCGCAAAGATTTCTCTGTTTTAACGCTGGTAAAAAAGAAAAAATTGAATATTGTAAATAACAATAAATTTGAATTGAAAAAGAAATTAATTTGTCACTTAAATGACTGTTTTATGCATTGTGTAGAATAGCTAGGTATCTTAGACAAATTGCCGATAAGTAGGAAAATACATAATAATAATAATGACTCATACCTACATCAAGCAAGTAGTGCACTCACAACAAAAAAGTTATTGTTTTAACATAAACATTTCAAGCGTTTATCGACAGTATGAGTAAATGGATGATGATTTGAAGTATGAATAACTGGAAATAAATAACTAATAAAACGTAAGAAAAGTTAAGAGCAAAGAGCAAGCTCTTTTAATTGTACCTAACGCTTCAACATATTTTTCCTTGGCGCCACTTACTTTTGCTACTCTTATTTCCTAATTCGCGCTTTGTATAGGTATTGTATATTCAGATCTATATAAACAGATAGTATCTTGTCCATGAGGTCTGCTCAAAGAAAGTCGGCGCAACCAGTAAGCTTTGCGAGTCACAGCATATCCGTGGTGTATCTAAATATAGCTGTAAGCGATAATGATAACTCCTTCTTTCTTGACGGAGAGGCGCAACAGTGGAATTTGTATGCGCAATCACTTTGTGGAAATGAGGTTTCAGAACAATTGCCCGGGAAACCCAAGGGCTACCTTGGGTTAGAGGTTACAGCTACCTTGCCCAACGCATTAGCATGGCCATACAAAGGGGGTACGCTGCCAGCATCTTAGACACCTAGCCGTGAGGACCCAATTTTATTCACATAATTTAATCCTAGTTTTACTTCCTAGTCTTTAAGCTTTTATTGTACCTCACCTGTATATTATACGTCTTCGTGTAAATTAATGGCGAATCTGAATTCTCTTTACTAGCAACAACATTTAAATTCCTCTGAGTAATACAACTGCGAGGTCGCCGCGCGGCCGCAGCGTAAAGCAAATTCAAGGCATGCTCGCCCGCTCATTTAAGTTAAAACGCAAAAACTAAATAAATAGAGCGAATTTTGCCATGTCAGTTAGACGCACGAGGTCGCCGCGCGGCGGCAACGCGGACTTCACTCGACAACCGCTTTATCGTTGAACGAATGTGGTGTCTGGCTATTCCCACTCGATCGTGAGAACAACTTGTCGTCATAGATCATCACAGATCAGATGTCCGACTGACGCAGCGTACCTCAGCTACCCCGGGCATACTCTGGAGCGTAGGTTCATACCTCGTACCGGAGTCTGTGTGTACGTTCGCGATGATATCTGTGTCAAGCATCTCAAGAACCTTGAGGCACCGAGTTTTTCTGTTTTCTGTCTTCTGGTAGACACAAATAGTGTACATCAGGAGATCAGGAGACAACCAAGCTGTTCCAATATCTGAGTGAGACGTCTGATAAGATTCAGCATAGGTACCCAGCGGCGCAACTAGTCGTTCTGGAGGACTTTAATGCTCACCATCAAGAATGGTTGTTCCCATATCAGATGACAGATCATACTGGGAGAGAGACGCGTAAACTTGTGTTAACGCTAAGCCCAGCTTGTCAGTGGCGCCACCAGGATCCCAGATGTTAAGTCTCATACGGCTGATTGCTTGGACCTTCTGTTAACAACTGATCCAGACCGCTACTATGTGGTTGTGGAGGCCTCACTGGGTACTTAAAATTGTATCCGTATACTCCCCACCTGATCAGGGCCCTAGGGGTATGAGGCGGGTGTGGCGATACATACATTAGCAGATTGGGACGAAATGCGCCATTTCTTTGCGTCATGTCCCTGGCAGGCGTGCTTTACTTCAGGAGACTCGTCGAGCTGCGCTAATGCTGTAGTCGAGGTCTTGCGTTTGGGTATGGAGTATGACATACCATACTCTGATGTACCCAATGGACCCCAAACTCGTCCATGGTTTAACGCTGATTGTAGTTGTGCCAAAGCACATAAACAGCCTACGCCTACCAAGCTTGTGCAGATGCTCGACTACACAAAGCTCCGAGTACTCGGAATTTGAAGAAAGCTTTTTTTAATAAGGCCGCCAAGAAGTGCAAAACCGTGTTACGTAGGGCCAAGTTCGACCATGTGGGCCGCATAGGGGCCAAGCTTGCCTCTTATCCAGCAGGCAGCATATCCTTTTGGTCTCTGACCAAAGTTTTTTTCCATCTCTGCTGGGCCTGGATGGCTCGCAGGCTCATACTGCGGAAGAGAAGGCGAATCTTTTTGCCTCACTCTTTGCAGTGAGTTCGCGTCTGGATGCCGCAGGGAATCTACCACCTACCTTACCTCAGGCTGGCTGCATCATAGCGCCAGTTCGCATACGTCAAAAAGTGGTACTTACAACTCTGCAGAATCTAGACGTGAATAAAGCTAGTGGGCCAGATGGAATTCCAGTAATAGGCCTGCGTAACTGTGCGCCTGAGTTGTCTCCTGTTCTCATACGCCTGTACCGCCTCTCACTTGTGTCTGACACGCAAGCCTATTAAAGAAGCTTCCCTCTTATGGGCTTCCCACTGACCTTTGCAATTGGGTTTCGGATTTCGGAGCGAACGTTTGATTCGAGGGGTCTTAGAAGGCTACTCTTCCGAACATATGGCGATTGATGCCGGAGTTCCTCAGGGTTCCGTACTGTCTGCAACTTTCTTTCTGCTGTTTATTTATTTATTACATATTGCTTACAATCAACCCAAACGCAATAGTAAGACTTAAAGCTAAATGAACGATCAATCTTAAGTAAATTACAAAAGTGAATAAAATATGAATATTGATAAAATTATACATACAATACCATAAGCAATAAATTATTACAGATTAACATTAATGACAAAAAAAAGATGAAATCCATTTGTTATTAGTTATTACATTTTAAACTAACACTTAATACTACTGTCTCCGGTCAAGGATTCCAGATAGCGTCCTGCGGAAAATATGAATTTTGTTTCTGAGCATGCAAAAAGGTCCAATGAGGAGTCCAAGTTAAGCAACTGATTTAGATACCTAAGTGCTCTCACTCACTCTACATCGTGTGGTAGGTACTGCAAATAACCTCATTCTATGAAGTCGCACCAGATTAGTTCTAGGTACCATAAAGCCTACCTTGGACAACAAAAATGGGTTGTATATTATTCCCCGTACCAGACCAAACACACAAGTTACCAGAGCCAGATTGCGTCTCACTTCTAGCATTCTATAATTTACCATGACTAAAATAAATGCTGTGGGATAAAGTAAGGGGTAATATCCGTACATCTTGTGTAAGTTTCGAGCAAATGTCTTCTGAATTTTCTCTAATGTTTGTGTGTGGTTGCGATGGACGGGGTTCCAAATGATAGCGTTACATTCCAATTTGCTCCGAACAAAAGAGTTATACAAAAGACACGACGTAAGGTGGGTTTTTAACGACTTTGATTGTCTTAAAACGAAACCGAGACATTTGCGGGAAGATCTACAAATTTTTGTGATATGTTCTCGGAAAATGAGCTCAGTGTCGAACCGTGTGCCTAAGTCTTTGACTGATTTAGCTCGACTAATCCGAGTATCATTTATTTTCAGCACACTTTGCGTATGCTGATGACAGCACAGTTGTAGATAATATATAAAGAAATACATTCTTGTCGAGATTTCATGGTTAGCCGTTTGGATTTGACGCTCAAGGCTGTCTCCGATTGGGGCGATGCCAATCTGGTCAAATTTAACGCTACCAAAAGAAGGAAAGAAAGAAAAATAGTTTATTTGGTAACCATAATACAAATAGAACGTAAAAACAACAATTAAAATAACCTTATTATAACATTTACTTAAAATAAAACAGTATTATATTTAAGATGGTACCAAAAAGGTCTCCACTCAGCTTATTTGTAACCAGACGTAGGGAAACATCTCGTTACGCTGATTTGCAGTGAAGCCACAATTTACAGTTAAATAAAAATAAAGTGGCTTCGACCATATAAAAAGAAAAATAGAGAATTTAATTTAAATATGAAAATTCAATTTAAAAAAGGAGAAACTGCGAGTACGTGTAGAGTCTGTGTGAGCGTGTATTGTATGATCACTGTGTTACCATGTATGTGTGGTTGTGATATTAGTGTCAGTAGTGGAATGTCACAATCGCACCGCAGGACTGCCAGTGCTGTTGGACACCTGGCTAGATAATAAAAATTTCTTAAAAGACAATTTGAAGTATGCAACAGATTTGTAATTTCTTAATGGTGGTGGAATGTCGTTCCAACATTTCGTGGTAGCGAAACGGAAGCTACCACGAAAGGCAGCCGTGCGGTGCGGTGGACACACAAGTCGAATTGCAAAGCGAATACTTCGTTGGGAAAACGTAAGCTTTTCGAATAGGTATGAAGGCTCTCGATTTATTATTACTCCGAAAAGTAAAGTAGCGAAGTGCAGCTTACATCGCGCATCCATATTCAGGAGGTTATGTCTGTTTAACAATGGGGTAATGTGGGATCTACGGGGAACAGGGAAACAGAAAACGTGCACAAGCGTTTTGCACACGCTGTATCACTTTCCTGGTCCGGGCTAAAATACATGCGCCTATCACTGTGTCTGCGTAATTCAATTTAGACAGAACAAGAGTGTCACACAACCTAATTCGCATGTCCACACTGAGATATTTACGAATTTTATATAGCACTTTTAGTCTGTAAAAACAACTACCCATTGTTTGAAGTACATGCCCTTCAAAATGCAATTGTTCGTCCATAAGAAGACCCAAATTACGGGCCTCATACACACTTTCCAGAAGGTGTCCGCTTACAGCAACCTGGGGATTATGGACTCGAATACTGCTTATTTGGTTTTTTGTGCCTAGTATCATGAACTTGGATTTCTTTGAATTCAAAAAGAGACCATTTTGTTCACACCAACGGGTTATTCGACGTAAGTCGGCGTTCAATTCAGTTACAGCAGCTACAGTGGAACTAGGTTTGAAAGATTTATATAATTGGATATCATCTGCGTATATATGGTAATTACAGTTGTGAATGGTTTTAATGATGTCAGCACTGTAAATTATGAATAGGACTGGTCCAAGGATTGATCCTTGAGGTACTCCTCTTACAACAGGTAGCGCAGAGGATATGGAATCATTACCGCCGTCGTTTTTAATGCAGACGTATTGAGTGCGGCCGGTCAGGTAACTAGCATACCATCTTAATGTTAAAACATCATAGCCATAAAAAGCCAACTTAGACAGAAGTAAAGTTGTGTTTATTGTGTCAAATGCACGTGAAAAATCTAGAAATACTAGCAAGGATCCCTCTCCAACATCACGTGCTGCTAAAATATTATCCACCACATCAATGAGAGCTGTTGCTGTGCTGCGGAACCTTCTAAAACCAGATTGTTTCTGTGGCAGGATGTTATGTGCTTCAATAAACTCGGTCATTTGTATACATACTACTTTCTCCAAAATTTTCGACATAAATGGAAGAATACTTATTGGCCGAAGATCTTCAAGTTTGCTAGGATTCTGAGTTTTGGGTATAGGCTTAACAATAGCTACTTTCCATTGGTCAGGAAAAACGCCAGTTGTTATGGATTTGTTTACTATTGTTGTAATTATTGATAATGTCCGGGCAACGTTAGTAGGATCATATTTAAGTTTATACCATCGTTGCCTTGGGCATTGGAGTCAATTGATTTTATAATATTAAACACCGCAGTTTCAGAAATAGGTTTCAACTTAAACCTCTCAGGACCAAATTTGTTGCATTCAAAATTATTTAAGAGGGTTTTACTAACTTCAATTTTACCGGAAAGGTCAAGAAAATGTTTATTTACACTGGTAGGGTTACTTAGGTGGAGAGGTAGCGAACAATCCCTTTTCTTAAAATCTGCTACATTTGTTTTAATATTTGCCCACAGCGTGCGGGGATTCTTGATATAATTAACGTTGTAACGAATACCCCTCCTCTCCTAAACAACATACATAACCATCGTCGCCTTCCACGACATCATCATCATCCACACCGACAACACGTGGAACGAACGAAGACCAAATACCATGACCAGCACTTTATCATAACAGTAACACATATATAAAACTTATATGTGTATATATGTATATAAGTAATATACATACAATAATCTAAAATATATAAACCCAAGCATCAAAGTATACAAGATACTATGGATCTATTAAATGGCCATATTAAATTTTTTTTATATGATCGTCTAGTTTGATTAGGACCTTATTGTTAACATTACGTTGTGTTTTAAATAAATAAGTAAGTAGGTAACCCGCGATTCTTTAAGAGGTACGTGAGATAATCATAAAAATATAGTGATATGCTGTATAGATTTTTTTTCAAAAGACATGTAAATATATTGGAAGGGGATTAAGGAATAAGGAAAGGATGCCCACCTCATGTAAAAAAATATATTTGAGGTATACGAAGCCCCCACAACAGTCTGCTTGTGTAGATGTTATTTCACTACAGACCACCTCCGCTCACGTATCGTGTATGACACGCCGGTTACATACTCCGGGGCGTAGGAGGGTATAGAAATATATACACCTACGCTATTAAATGATGATTGTTTTATACAATAGATATTCGTTATACGGAATACCTTAAGTATAAATGTCCTGCCATGTCTGTGACGTAGCAAAAAGACCATCAACAGTATGTTCTGCATAAAATGTAGTGCAAATAGCATTTCAATGTATATGAAATGATACAACTCGACGACTTCAATTGATGAATACATATACCAGTCACTGGTTCACACAGAACAGACCAGCACGACGATGTAGCCATGGCTTGGAGCCGGCTCTGGAACTGTAGACTGTTACATTGTATGTATCGTCTCAACGAATACAATATAGTCCACAAGGTCCAACAGACAGGGAGAGCATGTTGCTACTCATATTGTGTCAACGCAGGCGAGCACAATATAGTCTGCAATACTAGTAAGTCTATGCAAACCAGTACATTGGTGATGCAGCGGCAAACAGAAGCATTATTTAGTGTATCACATCTCAGTCTTTCACGAAAATGGGTATCTTAACAGGAACAATCAATCAGGAACGTTGTAGAACAATAAAAGTATTTGTTATACCTTATTGTAATTAGTAGATATGAAACTGTTAATAGTGTCATAGCTCCGCTCACAAAACACTGCGATGTCATTTAAACTCAAGTATATATACATAGAAATCCGGAGATATCCGGGGTCAGGATTTGGAGTAACTAATTGATGCAAGATGAGAAGTCATATCCATTAATGTAAACTAGTTTTACATATGGTTTATATAAGTAAAGAAACAAGAAGACAGAGGATAAAGGTAAGGAAGAAGAATAGGCCCACCTCATAACCCTGCCTAGTCTTTACTAATAAGAATCCCTATTACACACCTTGAGTACAGCAAGTAGAGAAGAAATCAATTAATTATAATTATCAATTAATTATATATATATCATAATCACATAGGTGATAATTCAGCATTTGAAATATAATTTCGCTATCCGATAAGCCTTGGTAGTAGACTTATCTAAGTTGGGTTAGTGTTCACCAAGCACTGAAAGTTAATCTAGTATTAACTTACAGAAGCCTAAGTTAAATACCAACCAATCCGACCACGCGGCTAATTATCTCAGTAACAACTTATACACTCGAAGTCCTAAATCTTTATGGAAATGGAAAGACCTTCCATATAAGATCATGAACACTGTCACTGTGTATTGTAGTAGGTACTTCTAATAATTATCGGCTAGCTCTAGGAATACGCTAATCAGACATAAACGAGATATACATGGATATCAAGGCGTAAATCTGACAGGGCGATGGAAGGAATACAGGTGATCCAACATCATCGCAAATAACTTAGTATCATCTTCCACAAAGGCTTTTAATTTGACAAGACAAAGTTTTATAATTTGTAATAAATATGCCAAATATCAGCCTAAGATAACAAATCAATCAAACTTCATTGGTTTTCTAATTCCATTCTGCAGATGTCCACTAATTCAGCAGAAAGGACATGAAATTAAATACACAATATTATGTATTAATATATCTTTAATAAATAATTTTACCTCACCTTAGTTACCTTAAACCAATACCGATAATACCCAAAGAAAAAGGATATAATAAACCGCTACTGTTATCCTTCCGTACAATAACATTGGTCAAGTATATTGTACCAAGTTGTCACAGTTTACCTTTTCTTATAATTAAGTAAAACAACATTGCTTAATGTATGGACACCTTCAGAATGTGCGTGTAATCAATAAAATTGCAATTACTCCAGGTGTCCTAACTACTGTGAACTCTACATTAAGATTAATTGATTGAATAAAACTAAATTAAATGAAATCTATATTTTATAGTTTAGCTGAAGTAATAAATAATAAATTCAACGTAGCAAATTGCCATTATTATAATTAAAATGTGACAAAAAAGGTCAAAGTTAGATATATGAAATAATTTGATAATTTCAAAACAATATAAATACTCTATAAAAATGTTATAAGGTACAATTTTATCTCGTTGTTAAACAAAATCAAGGTTTAGTGTTTGCTAGATAATTTAAGTTATTTTTCGGTAACTGTTCATCCAACTAATAAAAGAATATCAGTCGAATAAGGTTTCGCAATATTATAATTAGAATGTATCAAAAAAATACACAACACACGTAAAACTGTTAAAAAAAAAACGTAAACAAATCTCAACGATAGATACCCAAAATAAGTAGGTATCCTATCATAGTAAATGCAAATCACATACCTGAGAGGTGATCTCTCACCTATTACAAGACATCTAGAAGGCTGCACCCACAAGGAAATCTGCCAGGAACATAGACCAGGAACTGAAGACCCATATCAGCTCTAGATTTGAATTAAAGTCTTATTAACACTGTCTCACACACGCGCTCGCGGACACTGACTCTAACTATCAAACGTAATTATTATATAAATTAATATGCGACGCTTCCTGAGTACTGTATTATTGCACAACTATATTATTAACGTCCTAACAAAATATTATATACACGGCTGAAGGCCTAAATCTATTCTAGATTCGGATCACAGTCTTACCCCTATCGCACGTGCTTTACGAACATTAATGTCCTAACAAAGTATTTTATACACGGCTGAAGACCTAAATCACTTCTAGATTCGAATTAGAGTCTTAACACTATATAACCCGCACACTAAAGCAATGATCTACCTATTGTTACAAATGTAAGCACTATATAGACTAACTCGCGGCGTTTCCTAAATACTAGATTATTTATAAACAAATTCAGTACGAATGCCCTAACAAAGTATTAGACACGCACTCCCGATCTCTCGCTAAATCACCCGAAAATAACAATTCCTTAAATTTCACACGCGACGTCTCCTAAATGGTCTAACGACTTAAACCCTAAATTAAACTACAATTATTATACTAGATTTTATCTAATAGCGCGAACGACACTAAAACTTAGATTTTCACACAAGCTTCTCTTTGTTACTAAAATTAAATGAAATATCAACCGCGATTTGAGACCCAGCCTTCCAATTTTTCAGGTGCTGTCGATCACGTCTTGGGCCCCCCTGACTCATGATTTCAGTACCCTTAGCATCACACCTTCCTTCCCCGCTTCGTCTCCTCACCGAATGTTCTAGAATGTTCCAAAAAAACCCTTGAAAACACCCCGGTCACACGGTCCCAAATCAATAAATCCTGCATGAAGTGTTTTCTTCAAATTTCTTGGTTCCCAATCATTAAATTATATGTGTAGTGTTTTGTCAAATTTCTAGGAGAATTTCTAGGGCTGGCAAAAATCCGTAACGTTTCATTGAGTACCCTAGACTCAGCAGTGGAACGCTTTCATAGAATAATAATTAATATAGAAAATTAACCCAATACGTATATATAAAATATCTAAATCGATCATTATTAATAAAGAGAGTAATAATAAAATAGGTAGTATTTGTTCTGGTGGGATAAATCTTCATCAGAAACAAGTAGAATCTTTCGTATGTGTTGTTCTTTCACTAAATATTAATAAATAATAAAAGGTATTGTGTAAAACTAAATAAAATCATATTTGATTTTTTTTTATATGCTTTGCGAATCTAAATTATACACCTTTGAGTAAAGCTAACTTCACTCTATCATATTGTTTATCTGTAATATATGTATACATAAACACACTCTCGCATAAATAATGATAGTATGCATTTAATTTACTACTATTATTATATATTTTATTAAATAATTTAATTTCATTAGTTACCAAAGTTTAGCAACCCTAACAAAAATACACTCAGCAAAACCGATAATTCATACGTTATTTGTTAAGTGTTTCCTGCAGCTCAAAAGTGTGAACTGAGACGAATTCAAAGAAGTCATTTGCTATTGAAATTCTTCGAATGTGATTATTTACATTTAAATGTTATTTAAAATTTACCTACTTCTTTCACTAATAATTCATTACTGTTATATTTATACTCATCGAATTTCCGCTAATTCATTTTTTATTTTATTTTGTGGAAGGTATGTTCTGTTACAACGTGCTGATTAAAATAGGCGTACTTTTCACTTTGGATAGCAACGTTTACAATGCTTTTCATATCTTTATACAAGTCTTTATGTGCATCGGCTTTAGTGCGTCTACTTTTAGAATGAGCCTCGTCCCGTAACTTCATCATTTGCTTCACTGTGGGAGTAATCACAAAGAAAATTCACATCCCTGGAATTTTCTTTTATAATTACTGATTTCACAGGAGCAAATGAATTGAATAGATGTAGTATCTCATTATTGAAGGCTTCAACCATATCATTCACGTTGGTTGTTTCTAAGCTTTCCCAAGCAAATGAGTTCACGGCACAATTAAAAGCCTCCAGGTCTATATCTTTTAGAGATCTAAACGACATACGTGTTACAGGAAATTTAACTTTTTTGACTCTTAATTCACAAGTAAACATTGTCAATGCAGGCATTTGAGCAAATAACGTCTATTAACGTCTCACTATGCGCTGTAAAATGAGTAGGTTCTGCAACAAATTGGTTTATATTCATACAATTCAAAAAGTCGAGCAGTTTTTTTGTGTTAATATCTTGTTTATTTAAAAGATTTATGTTAAAGTCTCGGATTAAAAAGTCATAATTTCCGAGTGAGGATATAGATTCACTAAGTGCATCAAGAAAAACATCAACGTCAAGCCACGGAGGACGGTAGGCTGTTCCAATTGTAAATTTAATATTGTTTATGTTAATACCCAACCACATTTGCTCCACGGAAAGGGCAGGTGGATGAGTGATGACACGGGCATTGATACCATGTTTGATATAAAATCCGACACTACCACCGCGAGAGCGAACACTAGCCGGGCGTGGAATGTGACGTAGACGATATTCGGGAGGCGCAGGAGCTCGACCCTCTTGCCCAGCGCACAGCCAGGTCTCGTTGATCGCCATAATGTCAACGCTGAAACGTTCCATAGCCACATTGAACTCTTCATGACGCGTACCAAGAGATCCTGCGTTTAGCAGCCCAATAGACAACCCCTTATACTTTATAAATTGTAAAGAGAAGGCAATGAAAATTAGAATAAACTTGTCATGCATTAAAAATTTTGGAAAGAAGTGTAATGTGCCGCCAACCAATGTTAAAAATGTGTATGTGTAAAGTGTCATAAAAATTGAAAGTTACTTGTATATGACGTGATGAGAATTGAGTATATAATGTGTCTAATACAAGCAGGTATTCCGTTACTTTCTTAGTGGAAAAACATAATTTTACAGTATGTATGTTTAGCGAATTCAACATTTTGGTAGAATAGTAACTATTGCAACCTCGCCAAACAATAAAAAGGAGAGATAATGATAACTTTAAATGTGCTTTTTCATTATTAAATAGAAAAAAGAACAGCAGAAGAATAATTAGACATATAAAACAAACCAAAAGTATAAAACTCAGATAACCTTTTAAATACAGGTCCAAGACCAACATCATAAACGTAGCTTACATTGTAATTATATAGAGCTAACAGTGTTATTGTCCAAAAACAGTACATAAATCTTTGTCTGAACGCAAGCGATATCGTGACGAACCGTGCTCTTTACGTGCAAAAATCTTCCCGTCTCGCGTCCACACATATTTCCAATGAGCACGCAAAGCTTCTCCGCGCGCTTTGTAGAAGAGTTGCCGGTTCGTGCGTGTCAACCTCTCATTAATGTGGACTCGATGCTTGTCAGAATCGACCCCTAAACCCATAGTAGTCGTCCCGCGGCGCACACGCGCGGCCGCTAACAACTGATCACGGTGCAAGCGACGAGCGAGCCGCACTACGATCGGGCGCGGGCGCGTTCTAACTTCTTCCATGTGCCTTATCGGGCCTGCTCGCTCCGCGCTAACTATATCACGTTCTTCTAAATTCAAACCAAGTTTGCATGCTACGGTCAGCGCGAGGTGGATGGACCTCTCGTGGTTTTCTTCCGGCACTCCAGCAATCTCAATGTCATTTCTCAGAAGCTCTTGGTTACGATCATTCAACTCTAGCTTAAGTTCGGATATTGCATTCTCTAGAGAGGAGGTGGCCGTAGTAGGTCCATCTAGTTGGTTCCGTTCAACGACTTCCACACGAGCCGCCAAATCATCCATGCGCCTGTTACAACAGTTGATAGCTGCAGTCAAGTAAGATACGATCAGTTTAAATTCCCGTATCTCAGTCCTCATCTCCTCTTTAAACAGCCGCAGCTCATTCACCAATTCCGACTCTGCGGTTACTTTTGCCAGTGGTTCAGCTGGAGAAATACTTGTTGTAACGATGCGATTACGCATTATGACATTTGCAGAGAATTTACCGTCCTGCTTGCCGCCAGTACATTGCTGTAGATCACATTTGACGGGTGTGTTTGTGTTATCGCTCTTTGGCTCCTTGCTTACACACTCCAGACATTTCCATTTCTTGTTGTGCTCCGCCGTCATAGTATTAAAAAATCGTTTTTCACTTACATTCGCACACAAAAGGTCATAGCATTTAGCGCAATGATAGCAAGAAAGGAATTGCCTATTTTCAATTTTCTGTGAACATCCACCGCATGACACGTTACTGACAAGTTGTGGCGACATCTTTGACCTATAAGATGATCCTTTTAGTAAAAAAATTAATTATTGAAGCCGGGGAACGCAGTTGCAACCTTTAATAGTTGGGACAGGTAAACAGTAATAGTGTAGAATAATCAATATATATCTCGCCTTATCAAGTGTATACTCCTGTATAACGAGTTGGTGGAAGATGAAGTGTAAGAGGTCAGACAAAGTAGTCGTTTATCGAGGATTTCAAGCAATTACGCTATCCGTGCACTTATGAAAGAGCCAAGCCAAAACACACGGGTCAGCCAGACTGGTCGGGTCGCGACGTTCGCATACAAAATTGCTTACCGTGCAGTTTATTTGGACACTTCCATAGAAACCAAGTTGCGCCGCTGCTATGTGTTATTTTATTATAGAAAGCGGATTTGGTGGGTAACTCACATTCAGTAAAATAATGGATCACAGCGCAGCACTTCAACCAAACAAAACTGTCCTTGTCATTGGCTGATTTTTCGCTCTGGCGGTGACGTACGTGAAGGCCGGTCGTTGACCTCAGAGCGACGATCCACTAATCACACACTCGAAGATAGCGAATCGCTTTGTCTTTTAAATTGTAAAATTTGGATGTCGTTTGAGAAATAAAATGCCGTTTATATGATGATATTTAAACTGTTTTTGAAATTTTTTTGCGCACTATGTAGCTCAGAGACCGGGCTATCAGGCAATTGTAGTTATTTTTGAAGAAACTGTATTTAGGGCACTTTGTCAATTTTAAAATTAATAGGAGCACTCCAAAATACGTGTCCACTCACGGATGGTCGCGCGGGGGGGGAGTTAGTTTACAGCAGATTTGTCTCAGCCATTCAGTTAATGGCGAGATTTGAAATTACAAGTACCAAAGATAGACATAAAAAAAACGCTGCAACAATACAGATTGTTACATTACATTGAAATAAATGACGAAACATCTAACGAAGGAAAGAATCCAGAGGTCAACTCACCATGCGGTCCGGTGACACGGGTTTTATGTTTGGTACAGGGTTCCGAGACCCATAATTACGGCATCTGGCTATTCCTGGTTACTTTATAAAAAGAGGCATTGGGGGCCTATGCCCCCAATGGGATAAATCACCGTATAAGATGTAAGCATCTGGAACACCTTGCGAGCCGATGTGTCGAACAGAAAAGACAAGCTTCCGCCGAATTCCTCCTGAGAGATATTACCCGCGAACAACGCCACAGACAATCTATCGATTCATCTAGATGAAGCTCCCAAGTCTTATCACCTAAACCCGCTAGAACACATGGCGATTCCAGGTTTACGTATATTACTTTACAGGAAGTACTTGGCAACGTAAATGGCGGCGTTCGACATGGAAATATTAAAGAAAAGCTATAATTTACATGAGGCTCGACTACAGAAGTAAAATCGAGTTAATTGGTACGCAGCACTAGTATTCTGCGTTACCATACAAGAAAAATTAGCCAGAGTTGGTGTTTTCAATAATATGTCACACTAAAGGGTACCCATTCACGATATTGATTTTATAGAAAAATCGTTCATATTAATTAAATTTTTATTGAATTGATATTCAAATATTTTTTGTGAAATTACTCCACTAGTTTGTTATATTATATTATATATTTTCTATGTGATTACATAGAAAAATTCGTGAGGTCCGTTGGTTCGTTCCGTGGCTTAGTTGGTATAACGTCTGGCACGGTATGCAAGAAGACGTCGGTTCGAATCCGACCGGATCGAAGGAATTTTTCCTGAGTGTCTTTTCTGAGGTAATATATATGTTAATGGATTAAATAATAGATTACACCAACACTTAAGAGTTTAAATTAATTTACTAAATATTTTAAACTATAATGTCAAAGTGACATGTTGTACAAGAATGGTGAAATTACCAAGGAGAGAATATAAATTTTGTTTTTGTTGTGGTATTCAAGAGATCTACCAAAAAAAATGTGTTACAGTTGTTGTTATAGTCGGACGACTGTCGTTCTAGCTCTTCCCATTGTCTCGACAGTCTGTCGCCGTAACGTCAAAAATCAATCGTGTTGTACTATATGTGAACAACTTCATTTAAATATACGAGTCACAACACTTTCAACTGCACGACTATCTGTCGTCACGACATAATGGGCCCTAACATCCCTCGTCGAGTGGTTGCTTTTGTCTATATTTATACGTTGTAAAACGTTTCACTAAGATATGGACCTGCTTTTTTAAACTCAGGGTTAAAGTGAATATTTCTCGATTATTTATACTTTTTTTTATAAGTTTTGTGATACGCACTCGTCATTCTTCAAGAAAGTTGTGCCTCCGACTGAGTACCTACAGCGTTCTTGGTAAACTAGTAAATGAAATGTAAATGAGAATAGAAGATTTGTAAACTTGACTAGTAAATGTGCTCTTGCGCAATTGGATTGTGATGTAACTAAGTACACACTGGAGACGACGATACGGTTTCATCAGCGAGAGCGGCACAATCGCGAGGCGCCCTTCAGCTGCGCAGCTTCTCTCACGAGCGCAACGAAGCGAGTCACATGCTTTCTAGAAGTGGCTACGAACGTATGTAGCAGACTGCTCCTTCTAAAAACGAGGTAGCAAGCCAGGTAACATAGGTCAAACCGACCAAAAATGTCTATTAGAAAAGATATGACCAGATTGCGAGAGAGTGGCGCGGAGGTTTACACGAATACTGCCACCTCTTTGGACAAAGCTCGAATGGGCAAATAAAGTGATTTCCGGCTCACTGGTATATGCCAGAAGGTTTTTATTAATCACGATGCCTGTGCGACCGCAATTTGTTCAGCGCTCGCGTTAGCCCGACGTCCCACCGCGCCCGCGTTTGCGCCCCGCCTCATGTTTTGGGAAGCAAGAACCTATTACAGCGGTGATCAAATAATTATATATGTGTAGTAACAGTTCTTTACAATAATAAATAACAAGTATTTGTACCTTTTTATACAGGTCAGTCAAAAACAGATAATAAACTTTTTTGACCCTTATCTACACTAATAATTTAATATAAATTCATGTTTTCTGTCTCAAACATGCTCGGAAATGTTTGGCATTACTTTCAAAAATGAACACGGAAATTTGTCATTTATGCACGATGTGATTATTTCCCAGCCAAGGCCTGCTGAGTAAGTACGAAAAACCGTGACTGTCCGCTGCTGTAAACTTTTAAACCTATCTACGAACAATGAACTAAGTATGTAAATATATAGCCAAAACTGTCCAGTGTTACCGCGTAAAATTACTAACGTGCTTTAGTATTGTTTTCTGTTTTTCCCTAATTAGTTTTATTGAAAAGACCGATAACGAAAATACAGTAACGGATAGTACTCTGGCTAATTTGAAACGAGAGGTAATAATAGCCATGAAGAACTTGTTACCGACTAAGAACAAAGCAAGATACATAACTTCCGAAACTTTCATCAGACTACCCTTAACGTGTCTAAGAAAACAATACCATTTGCTTTCACCAAAATTGTCCTGACGTGTAAAATATTCATTTGATATTAATTAATATTTTTAAATATTTCCTATTACACATTTTCCTCCCTTTAGTCTTTTATTGTTTCCTTACATTGTTTGAGAAAAGAACTATACATATAAGCGGCGGGAACGGGACTTTCTTGACTCGTATTAATACACGGCGTCTCTGGCGCTCGTCCTTGTAACTAATTCTCGTTCTTCAATCCCTTACTTCCCGGCCTCTGCAATAACATACTATTTCAATGACGCGTAAAGTAATGAAATTAACAAAATATAACGCGTTGTCCGTTAAGATATCCTTTGCCTTTCTGAACGAATTTGATGGAAAGACCGTGTCTTTGTTTCGTAAAAAGTGAGATTTATTCTCGTCCTGTAATTAACTTAACGGTATACGTCCTGCGAATGAGAATAAATAGCGTTTAATAAAACGCGCGGCGGTCGTTAAATTTAATTAACTCCACCGCGAGGGGCGCGGCGCGCGGGGCGCGGGACGAAGGGCGCCCGGAGAACAAAATCGGGCGCGGATTTACTCAAAAAAATCATTACGAGATGGACGAATAAGAAAGCGTCTTTTACTGTTTTAAAACAAATGTTTATTTTGTGGAATATATCAAAAGACAAATGATTATGGCAAAATCAATAAGCCTCTTGTCCTCCAAGCGGATGTCACGCGCTGTTGTAATATCAATCAATAACCCAAACAATACCAACGCTATCGAGTTCTGCTTCTCGCGTTTGCTACACGTTGGATTAGAAACTATTCGAAAATCGCGTAGGCCTTTTTGTTTGTTCGAACAAACCAGCGTTCGTGCTTTTTATAGATCCCATGGTGGTGTCGTGGCTGACTCTAACGTACACGAATGCTTATTCGAAAAAAATGCTTTCATTTCCAACACTAACATAAACTCCTCGGTTTATATCATAGAACGAACGAACGTTTTTCCACCGCTGACGTCGTTGCATTGATTTAAACCTGATAACTGTAGCGCGGTATGAATAATTATATCTACTTAACTCGGCGCCGCTTCGGAGGCTGTATATCAAAGTTTTAGCTTAAACAATAAAAAGAATGAATAACGTCACAAATTCTTAAAAGCGAGGCCGCAACGGCGTCACCGGTCAATGGACGGGAATCCGCTTAATGAATTGAAACAAATCGCAGTCTCTCAGCTCCGGTGCGATGGGCTCGCGATTCTCAACAGCCTCGTGACTGTCATAAGCGGCGCCGCTTGAAACGAATACTTTGCTCAGGACCATTCACGACTAATGCCCCCTTCCCGTTAGTTTTCTATGCTTTGGAAAATAATAAGAACTGGGATTTAAACACACGACACTCTCCTTTCGACAAATCACTCAACGGCTACGATACATTATTTTTTATAAACATTGACGGCACTGGCTATCATTAAATTAACGACACTGGCTATCATTAAATTGATGATAATGTCTATCATTAAATTGACGGAACTGGCTATCATTAAATTGATGACACTGTCTATCATTAAATTAACGGCACTGGCTATCATTAAATTGATGACACTGTCTATCATTAAATT
>NW_020654937.1:22256-35946 GCF_003589595.1 Hyposmocoma kahamanoa
AAATTGATGACACTGTCTATCATTAAATTGACGGCACTGGCTATCATGAAATTTACGGCACTGGCTATTATGAAATTGGCGGCACCGGTTGTCATTAAATTAACAGCAATGACTAACATAGGACGCCGAATATTGAGTTACCTATTTTTATTTTATCCCTTTTCGTTATATATCTTTGCAGGATGCCCCAAGCGACAGTTTTCTGAATGAGCTCTTTAGTATGGGTTTTCAGATTGCAAACCTGCTCGAAATTCCATGGAAACAGGTGCTAAACTTGTCATGCTTACAAAGTAAAAAACTGCACTAAGGATTATCTAGGTTTAGGTTGTTTCATGTATGTATACACATGTACATGTGCACAAATATTGCACATGCTGTGTGCTCATTGAATTAGTTCAAGAAAACTTGCGACAATACTCACTGAAAAGCGAAAAAAAAAAGAAGACGTACTTAGCTATCTCAATCATGGTCATTCTTTCATTTGTAAGTAATGTGTTACTATCACCGGCATCTTAAAGACCGTCTGTCAGCGGGATCGAGAAATAATAATAATAATAATAATAATAATAACGCACACACTCAACATAGCCCCGCACTAGGGAAACCCTGTGTCGCGGGTGCCATGGACACACACATAGACAACCACATATTACACCCAAACTCACGAGAGAAATAAATGTAGGTCATACAAATATTTCGCCCGGCCCGGGAATCGAACCTGGGACCTCTGCGTGGCAGTCCGGCATGGTAACCGTTCGGCCACGGAGGCAGTTAAATGGACGCTGGAGCCGAACGAACAAGGGTTTTAATAAAATAAGTATTAATCTAAATTAATTTAAAACAAACATTTCATAAGTCGTACAATTAAAACTGGGTATTGTGATGCTAACCCCGTTAATCCAACCTCCGTCAGAAAAATGTTCACTGTGTTAGATGTTAACACTGAGGAAATCGAAACCTTTATTTAGTACTTATACAATAACTATGCGGTTGCGTAAGACGGCATTTCCTCGTCCCGTTTAAAAAAGGTACATTATGTTCTAGTTCTCATACTTAGGTACTCATATGTGTAACTTGTCGCCTTTTGCTGGAGTCGTCCCTAAGAACCTATGCATACGGCGTATTTTACACGTGCCGACGACGCGCATATACGCGCCATAAACGCCCACCATCTGTGCGTATACGAAGCTGTAGTCGCACGTATGTAACATGCATTTTGATAAGAGATAGTTTTAATTTTGGTTTTGTTCGTTAATTTCAGTTAGTTCTTTAAATGAAGCAATTATATGAAATTCTAATTGTGAACTCCAGTGGAGTATATAAGCTTCTTGCTCGCATCGCGATGTTTGTGCGCGTTTGAATATATAATATATTTGAATATATAGCCGCGTTTTAGTTAGCGCACGGCAGTACAGCGCGCTTGCGGCGCGTGTAAGCGCAGCTGACGCGCGTCACCGGCATCGTGAACGCGCAGCTGACGCGCGTCTACGGCGTCGTGAACACGCAGCTGACGCGCGTCCACGAAGTCGTGAACGCGCAGCTGACGCGCGTCTACGGCGTCTTGAACGCGTAGCTGACGCGCGTCAACGGCGTCGTGAACGCGCAGCTGACGCGCGTCTACGGCGTCGTGAACGCGCAGCTGACGCGCATCTACGGCGTCGTGAACGGGCAGGTGACGGGCGTCTACGGCGTCGTGAACGCGCAGCTGACGCACGTCTACGGCATCGTGAACGCGCAGTTGACGCGCATCTACGGTGCCGTGAACGCGCAGCTGACGCGCGTCTACGGCGTCGGGAACGCGCATCTCTGTCAATGTGTTACATGTGGGGTCGTACAGCTTGACACCGTCTATGTAGAGGCGGTGAGGCATGCGGTACACCTCTTCGAAAGTAAAAACCTGCGTCTTTATCAGATTACTCGGAGAATTGAGGGTCAGGCAGAATCATATCCGCATCCGTCTTCCGCCGATCGTATAGTCTCAGGAATCTTCTCCGATGCCCCATTAATTACCTGACAGTGTTGAACTGACCCTCAACAGCCTCAGCACCGAGTCGAACGCTTTTCTATAGTTTATACCGGCAGCGGAAAAAAATCCGGTGGTTTCGTCTGACCAGTGGGCCTCGATGAGGAGCGACTCCTTACATCCATTCTGAGCTCCATAGAGCACACCGTTATCAAGAATGTGTTCAGTCATTTTGTTAAAAAATACTTAAAAACACGTCTGTGGTTTTAAGACAGTGTTATGACCATAATTCGAAATATGAGTACAAATTAGTATATTGTTTGAAAAAATACTGAAATATTGCTCGTAACTCCGCAGCGACCAGCAGATGGCTGTTTTGTCTTGGTATACAATAAATGGAACTAACTTGCAACTCATATTAACACATATTTTCCTATATTTTGAATTAAAAATTTATTACATTTAAATAATTTCTTTTTCTCCATACAGACAACGAAACTATTTTTTCCTCTGGAACAGTCAACTTATCAAAAAATTACACCAGAATAAAATTTGTCAGGAATGTCATTATTTATTGATCAGAATTCCACAAATAATTCCTAATCCACGTATTATCTGTTTGATGCGGCGTGTCAGCTCGAGGGCAGCGAGCAACTTGTCGCATTCACTCTCGGTTCTACGTTACGAGCGAGAAAAATTTCATTCGGTTACATGTGATCAGGCACATTCTTTATCTGGACAAATTACTAATTAAAGTTTCGTGACGTGTTTACATCAAGTGTCAAATCAAATCAAATCAAAATAATCTTTATTTCATAGGTAAGAAATTATTACACTTGAAATCGTCACATTGGTTAAAATCTACCGCTCATTCGTAAGGCAGCTTCCTCTGAGAAGAATGAGCAAGAAACTCTAGGGGTTGCTCTTTGTAAATAACATTTGTACGCATTCAACATTTACAATTATTTTTTTTCGCTTTCAAACATCAGAGATCGAGACTACCTCTATGAGCTAGACGGGTTACTACCACGGATTTTTGTCATCCAAGTACGTAGAAGTTGTATAATCTAGTTGTACCTTTAGTATAAAGTTTTTGTTTCACTATAGTTTTAAGCCTCGTGAATGGCAAATATTTTATATCAACCGGAATCTTGTTAGAGAAGCATGTACATGCCCCTTAAACGAATTTGTGACTTTGTGAAGACGATTATCAAGAACAGCTACTTTATTTTTATACCTCGTATTAATGTTATGTCTGTCACTATTCTTCATAAAGAAATTACTATTCCTTTTAACATAAATTACATTTTCATAGATGTACTGTGACGCTAGTGTAAGAATGTGAATTTCCTTAAACTTATCTCTCAAAGATACTGTGGGGCCCAGATTTTAAATTGCCCTAACCGCACGTTTCTGCAGGACAAAGATTCTATTGATATCGGCGGCATTACCCCAAAGCAAAATGCCGTATGTCATTAGACTGTGAAAGTAGCTGAAGTAAACCAATCTAGCGGTTTCGACGTCTGAAAGTTTCCTTATTTTTTTAAACGCGTATACTGTAGAGCCGAGCTGTTTTGATAACTTACTTATATGGTGACGCCATTGCAATTTAGCATCTAACGTTATACCTAGAAATACAACTGTATCCACAACATTCAATTTTTCGTTTCTAACTACAATGTTTGTAACCGTCTCTCTAACATTGGGTAATGTAAATTTCACACAATTCGTTTTTTACTCATTAAAGAGTAGGTTATTAACAGCAAACCAATCAACTACTTTAGATATAGCATTGTTCACATTGTCGTAGGAACATTGGTGCCTTTTAACTTTAAATAATAAGGAAGTATCATGAGCAAACAATACTATCTCATGTTTTATAACCTCCATGAGGCTAAGTAAGTCATTAATATAAACTAAAAACAAAAATGGGCCTAGAATTGAATTTTGAGGGACACCCATGCTAATTGCAGACCCTGATGATCTCGTACCGTTAACATCGACCCTCTGTATCACGATCTCACTGTATCCTCGAGATCACGTCCCGCCACACCATAATGGCGAAGTTTTCTGACCAGTGTATCACAATGCACACAGTCAAAAGCCTTGGAAACGTCACAGAATACACCAACAGCATCATGTGAGACTTCCAATGCATCAAATATATGATTAATCAACTCGACACCAGGATCGGTTGTAGAGCTACCCCGAGTGAAACCAAATTATTTAGGAGACATTAAGTTATTACTATAAAAATGTACACACATCTGATTTCGAATAATTTTTTCAAATATTTTACTGAGAGTTGGTAGTATTGATATAGGTTTGAAATTGGTGGGGCCAGGAATACTACCAGATTTGAAAAGTGGAATAACTTTACTTTGTTTCATGAGGTCAGGAAAGACACCATCATCAACACATTTATTAAAGACACAGGCTAAGTAAGGCGCAAAACAATCAACTATGGAATTAATTACTCTGACTGAAAGTTTATGATTATATAATTCTTTATGTTTATAGATTTAAAGGCTTTAACAATGTCGTTTGGAAATACATGACGGAACCTTAAATTAGTGATACTAACTACATTATTTTCTTTTAGTAAGAATTCAGCGGCGGTGGGAGATGAATTTAACGACTTAGTAGTCAAAATTGGAATGTCAGTAAAAAAAAAATTTCAAATATTTTAGCAACTTCTGCATTTGTGTTTACAATTTTGTCATTAAATCTTAAATTATTTTATTACATTACATTACTAAATTTTAAAATTCTGTTACGTCGTTTTCACATTTTAAGCCCCACCTGATCAAAATCTTTAAGTTATGGTAGAAGATAATAGAGCGTAAAGTTTGAATTTCACACAAGTTAAAAAGTGGCGACATCGGTACCCGATCTTACATGGCGTCATTACACATCTCCCCTTTTTTTCCTATATCTATGGTTTTTATATGCTCTGCTACCATATTAGAGAAAAAATCATGCTTGAGCAAAAAACACCCCGATGCTAGGCGACTATTAGCCAACAGAGTTTATAGAACTACGATGGTTTACAACCTCTAATATACGGCCGGACTTATCCGACTTTCGTCACCATTCAAATAAAAATTTGTTTGGCAAATCGAATTTTCGCAGGGCGACGGCGTGCAGCAGGAGGCAGGCCGGGCTCCGCGACGCTTAGCAAATCGAGGCGAATTGTTTCTGGCTTTGCGCTAAAGACGTCTACACTTTTGTTCGCAGAAGCGGCTCTTCATTACCCGGCATTAAGGCAATGACTTGGCTTGATGAGTCCTTTTGTGCATGGCACCCTTAGCGCCCAGCCGCACCCCGCCTCGCAACTTTTACATTTAAGTATGCTACTTTGCACTAAGAACCTAACAAGTAATGGCAACTTGTCTTCGGGCAGTTTTTTTAGTTGAACAGAGATCGCTCCCTCGGGAACAATTTTATTTAATTGCACGACTTGCAAAAAGCAAGGCTACCGCCGGCAAGTGGCGACAGCGCGACTTTTGATTTGTTGCCCTAAAATCGCCCATTTAATTCGAAAACGCAGTAATTTCATTAAATAATATGAATGGCGCTTTCATTGAGATGTAATGATAATTAAATTTTAGACACCGTGCCTTCTTCTGTCACATTCCACAAAACACTGGATGTGTGTTTTGTGGTGACAAAGTCGCACGACAAAATTGTACTCTCGGATCCGTTGAGAAAAGTAAATGTCTAAACATCTTCACATCCTTGAAACATAACTTCTACTACTATTTCCTGTCACTGAGGCATTGATTAAGGCGGTGGGCTATAATTTTTCTAAATCGCAAATTAATTATATTGCGAGAGTACCCATTCAGAATGTTAAAGATAAATATGTAGTTATGAACTTCATAAATCGGTACATAAAGGAGGAGTTTATTGCATCAGCTCGTATGAAAAATAACTTATTAGTTGCAGAGGGTGTTGGATTCTCGGGTAATACGCAACGTGTCTTCGTTAACGATCATCTCACGCCCGAGTATATAAAGTTGCTTAGTAAAACTAAATCGGTTGCTAAGGAGAAAGATTTCAGCTATGTATGGGTTAAGTACTGTAAGATTCATGTGCACAAAAATGATACTTCTCTTTCCGCGGGTAGGCGTGACATAAGTTAAACACATCCTTGTGCTAAAAATTTTGTTTTTATTAAAATAAATTATGTTACAAGTTTTTACACAGTGTAAATATCATATTATTGTTAAGTAACCAACATATTATGTGGGCACTGCTCATATATGTGGATTGAGGAAATTTTGTGCACCAACCTGTCAACGCCAGCTGTTCTCTACACTCATCACTACTCATCTCTACATTTCGGCACTCCTGCACTCACTTCACCACTATGGCCACTATTAATAAAGTTTTGGAGACTCAGAAAACCCTGGAGGAGTCACTTTTGAAGCATATGGCTGACTTTGAGACACTCTTAACGGGTTCATCGTCCCCATCTTCTCCTGCTATTCATCTTAAAGAGCTAGCCAGATAGTTCTGCCAGTTTAAAGATATGATAGGAGGAATATTGAAAATACTTCGGCAGCTAATTGCCGTCTTAATTAGGAGTGTTGATGCCATTGAAACAAGGCATCGCAGCAAGGCTATTCTCTTCAATGGTGTGGAGGAGAATAAAGATGAAGACGTCCGTACATCTATCATAGAAATTGCACATAATAAGCTTGGTCTCACTAAGATGTCTAAGTTGGACATCACAAGCTGTTATAGATTGGGAGCCGCTTCAAAGGATCGCCCACGGCCAGTTTTGGTTAGATTTGCTGATCTATCCACCAAAGCAGAAATTTGGAGCAAAAAAACCAAGCTGAAGGGATCGCCTGTGGCTATGGCTGAGTTCCTGACTCGTCTTCGGCAGGAGGTGTTTGTGGCTGCGCGTCGTTACTTTGGTTTCCGGAGGGTATGGACCAGCGATGGAAACATTATGGTGAAGCCACCGGATGAGATATTGAACCGTGTGTTTGATAACCCGGATCTCAATATGCTAATTGATTGGTACCCGACAGCTGTTCAAAGTGACACGATTGCGGCAACGGGGACAGTGTCTCTGACACTGTCCACTTATGTGCTACAGGCTCCCAGAGGCGCCTGTAGCACATAAGGGTATTAGACCCAAGCGTGTAGTGAGGAAATAAGGATCGATTTCATATTCGCAGTTAGAACCTGAACTTTATTTCGTTTCCTCGTCGTCATTTCCGTGATGTAGATACGGTACTTTTGATAGATGTATAACGCATTTATTTTGTATTTTTCTTTCTTCTTATTTTATACTACTGCTGTTGAGGGTATAATATTAACTTTCAGTTTTAATATAGTTAATAGACAAATTGTGTAACAATATATGTAATTGTAAATAAAAACAATATATATATATATAATTGATTGTTTAAGCAATGCTGCAATTGCAAGCAAAACAAATAATGTTAGTAACCGAAAGCGTAGATGTATTGTCGGCTGGAATAAACACGTTAAGGCCGCTCACTGTGAGGCTCAATTACATTTTCGGTTACGGTATTTACAGGGGCGACCTAGACACGGGTTATGTTTTGTAAATATGTGTAAGTCTAGAAGTTTGTTTAAAACGAAATTAAAATGGTGTCAAAATATTCAAGAACAAATTAGAATGGACATTATAGCTTCTCAACACTCTAAAAAGAATTTTGACCGTTTCTGGAAATCCACAAACAAACTAAACCCCAAACCGGGTATCCCTGTGAGCGTCAATGGTGTCAGTGAGCCTGGTCAAATAGCAGATTTGTTCATGAAACATTTCCAGGTGCAATCTCCTCTTGGCCTCTCACTGGGAGTGCCCCCCGCGGGGGTCGGTTCAGGCGACTCATTCGAGCACGTTACAGTAAAGGAGATCGCGGAAATTATTAGGCATATGACTCACGGCAAGTCACCTGGACACGACGGTCTCAGTGTGGAGCATTTTCAGAACGGAGGTGTACATCTCCCGAGAGTGTTAGCTCTACTTTTTAATTTGTGTATTGGACATTCGTACATTCCTGAAAATTTAATGAAAACTATAGTAGTTCCGATTACCAAAAACAAGACTGGAGATGTGTCGGACTAAGAAAACTATAGACCCATTTCATTAGCCACAATAACGGCTAAAGTATGGGATGCGGTGATTGATAAGCGGTTATGTAATAATATGAAACTTCATGACGCTCACTTCGGTTTCAAACCCGGACTCTCCACAGAGTCTGCAATATACTGCCTCAAGCACACCATTCGCTACTATACAGACCAACGCACACCTGTACTTACTTGTTTTCTGGACCTCTCCAGGGCATTCGACCTGGTTTCCTATGATGTACTGTGGAGGAAAATTGCTTCAGAGACTATTCTATCAACAGAACACCTGTTGCTGTTAAAGTACTGGTACGGAAGCCAGTCGAATGACGTGAGATGGGGAAACAGTTTTCGAATGTGTACAGGTTGCACAGCGGGGTGAGATAGAGGGGATTGATATCTCCCAAGTTGTTCAACCTGTACATAAACGGACTAATTGAGGAGCTCAGCGGTGCTAGGGTGGGGTGCTCGATTGGTGGCCGTATCATCAACAATATTAGTTATGCTGATGATATGGTGCTGTTGAGCCCCTCAGTCGATGCCTTGAGGAGGTTGTTGAAAATCTGTGACCAATTTGCGGTAGCCCATGGACTCAGGTATAATGCCAAGAAAAGTGAGCTGCTAGTTTTCAAGGCGGGCACGAAAACGTATAACACTGTTCCACCTGTTACACTAGATGGTGCACCTCTCAAGCAAGTGAAGCAGTTTAAATACCTGGGTCACTGGGTGACTGATGCGCTCACAGATAACTTAGAGCTGGATAGGGAGCGCAGGACATTGACGGTAAGGCGTAATATGTTGGCTCGCAGGTTTGCACGGTGTACGAATGAGGTCAAATTAACAGGCCTACTGCCAGATACTGTACACCTGCGGCTTGTGGGTTAATTATACGCAGAAATCCTTCAATGCCCTGAAGGTCCAGTATAATAACACCTTTAGAATGCTGTAGCGGCTGCCCCCGTTCTGTAGTGCATCCATGTTTGCGGAGGCGCGTACCGACGGTTTTGATGCAGTTGTACGGAAACGCATTACGTCGACCATGAGCAGGATGCGCGGCAGCAGTAACAGCCTTCTGAACACCATATCGCAGGATGTAGCGTATCCGATATTGTGCCATTGGACCAGAATTCATGTCACCAAGAAGGGCTGATGACATGAATTCTAATTCCGCATACCTATTCTTAATTTCTATTTTTTTTAAAGTATTTATTATGTTGTTGTCGTTGCCGTTGCCGTTGCCGTTGCCGTTGCCGTTGCCGTTGCCGTTGCCGTTGCCGTTGCCGTTGCCGTTGCCGTTGCCGTTGTCGTTGTTGTTGTTGTTGTTATTACTATTATTTTATTTATTTATTTAATAGTTTATTGTACAGGAAAAATACAACAGGTCACAAAGAACACAAGCGAAATTAAAAACAAAAGGTTCTGCTTATTTCTTTCTAATAGAAATTTCTTCCTGCAGACCTAAATACAGGACACTATAACTAAAAGAAATATGTGCATAACAAAACAAGGAAAAAAAAAATAGATTAAATTGTTATAAATTATATAAATACTTAGATAAATACATATTTTATAACATAATACCTAAGATATGGATGGAATAGTAGATAAATAATGCTCTTTAACTCTCACTTTAAAAATAGCTAACGATTTACTTTCGTGAACAGTAATAGGAAGTGCATTCCAAAGTCTGACCGCATGAACAGAAGGAGTGAGAATAGAAACCGGAATTGAAGCATGGAAAAGATAACTGGGACCTAACACGAGAGCAACAGGGTTTATCCTGGGACCTAAGGAAGCTGAAACGCTCTTTCAGGTACCTGGGAGGCACAGGATTATAATAAAATATTGTAAAGAATGGAGACAATGAACGGATGGGAAGCCCAAAGATGAACCTTATACATAGGTTTTGCAGTCGTTCAAGCTTATTTAGCAGTTCTTCAGTAGCATCCAAATAGCATAAAAATTTATTTTAGATTCTCGCCTCTCCTAAGGCCTAAAAGATTAATTTTGAATTTTTAAATGGGACAGGCGGTATTTTCCGGCAATGGCACAGTCAGCCGGGGTCAGGGACTCAGGTCCAAGAACCGGCAAATAATTATTATTAAAAAAAGGAAGGAAAACTGGGCTACTTCCAAGGTTCATAGAAATCGCTGTAACCAGATGGTGAGAGCTGCAAAGCGTCGCTATTTTCATGACAACCTTCTCCACTCTTCTCCAGCTGACACTTAGAAATTTTTGAAGTCTATTGGTTTAGTTAGGCCTCAGAATGACGCTTTACCTTATCTGTTTATTCTTGACGATGTTAATCGGCATTTCTCAGCTAGTGTCAACACTCAATGGGCAGGCAAAGCCGATGCTCTCAAAGATGTTCCTTCCTTGTGCTAACAACCATCTGAAAGTTTTATCTTTTCTTTGGCGTCGGAGTCCGATATTCGCAAAACAATAATGTCTTTAAAGTCTAAAGCTGTTGAATGTGATTACATTAGTCGACAAATGATAGTCTTTTGTTTAGATAGTGCTCTGCCTATTATTAATCAGATTATCAACTCATCCCTGTCATTTGGTGCGTTCCCTAATAACTGGCGCAGGGCGCATGTGTTGCCTCTTCCTAAGATTAATAACCCCACAACCCTTAAACACTTTAGGCCAATTCCTATACTACCCTTCTTTTCAAAAATTCTTGAAGCGATTGTTCATCGCCTATTATCATCTTACCTTTTTAGAAACAATATCCTCGACCAGTACCAGTCTGGTTTTCGGCCTGGCCCTGTGGCCAGTTACTTTGTGACCAGTGTGGTACTGTTACCACGATAGCGTTACTGAAAGTTACAGAGAACATTCGGGAGGGCATGGAGGATTCACGGTTAACGGTATTACGGCCGCTTTTTATATTTGATCCTGAATCTAAGATTGTTTTCTATCCAGATTTTATTCGATCCATCGATTGCTGCCGAATCTGTATTTCAATATGTCTATCTCGGCTCTAGCGCCCTTAAAAAAAAAGGATCGGTCGTAAATTTACTCCCTCTCTGACGTTTAGTTCCACGCAATCGGAGTAAAAGATCATTACATGAATTAATGAATAAAATGGTGGTTATGTTTCTAAGATTAATTTATTTATACATGTTATTTTGGCAAAAGTATAAATTAATTGCAAACTTTCAAGTATAAAATATTTAAACCGTAAGTACGGCAAGAATAACGTGTTTCGAGGAACAGAACGGAACGTCTATTGTCCAGAACGGAACGTTTATTGTCAAACGAGCGGGACGGCCACATAGGATGGAAAAAAAAATAAAGGGACGGCGCGCGGCGGCGGCGGCGAAATGTTAGTGTCAATTTATGTTTTGTTGATGTTTGTTCGTATTCGTGACGTGATAAATAATCTCAATTATAAAAATACCGTTTTGATTTGACTTTGATAAACGGCATTATTTCAGTTAAAACAAATTCATCTGATGTTTTGTTCAGCCTAAATTTGGATGTAAATTCAGCGTCAATTAAACTTACCATGAAGTTTATACGCCTAAACGTTCTTGAGGACACAAGCTGCTCTTGGTCGCTGTCGCTATTATCCCAGTCCGATAACTGAGAAAATGTTCAAGTTCACAGTCGCTATCATATAAACTCAATAAATATAACGACAACGTCAATTACACTCCCCGAATAAAAAAACCACGAGAAAATATTTCAGAAAAATTTGTATACTAAGTAGCGAGCCAAGCCATCAAATTCTCAAAAAGGCTGAAAAACATTTTGAAGAGACACTACTATGCCATTATTTAACACCAGGTGGAGGAATACACCAAATCCTGAGCGGCATAGAAACAAAACTGGAGGGCTTTACACATGACGACTACTGTTTAATATTCATCGGGGAAACAGACTTTCAAGTGTCAAAAAAATTATTCTATGTTGATAGATTATATCCGAGAGAAATTATTAACAGTTCAACATACAAATATAATTATTTGTTCACCTACGTATAAATACTACATCAATCTGTTTAACAAAAGAGTCGAAGTATTTAATAACTTATTGTATTTAGATAATTTGAATTTCGAGTACGCTTACCTAATTGATTCCAACAAACATTTGGAATATTCAACATACATGTTCAATAGAAAAAATGGACGTACTAATAAACGAGCACTCGATGTAATATTTAATGATGTACTAGAAATAATAGAAGGAATTACTAATTATACCTTGGAAAAACAGCAAACTATCAAAGCAAAAATAAAATATTTCAGTATACTACATCAAAATATACGTAGCGTACTTAGAAATGTGTCTGAATTAGAAGCAGTGTTAGACGAGTTACAACAAAATAACAATGTCATTGACGTTATATGTCTGATTGAACACTTTTTAATGAAGGAACATGAATGTAACCTTCATTTAAATAATTATAGACTAGCTACAAGTTACTCACGCAATAAAAAGAGAGGTGGATCTTACATACTTTTACGCAAAGGTATTGAACACAAGGAACTTTTAGAAATAAACAAATTAGCAATACACATGATCTTTGAATGTTGTGCAATAGAAGTACTAGCAAAAAACCTTATTATAGTTTGCATTTATCGAATTCCTAACAAACAACATATAGTTCTCTTTTTAAAAACAATTAGAACTACTCTTACATCAAGTTAGTAATGTGCGAAAGAAAAAAACAATAATTTGTGGTGATTTTAATATAAATATCCTAGATGACAATACCATCAGTCGAGATTTTACTAACTTGCTGCACAGCTTTAACTTCAGATTGGAATTCAAAGATGTGACTAGACTTGAAAGTAGTACGTGTGTTGATAATATAGCTCATAACAGTAGAGGTTGTAAAGGAAAAATACTTCACCTAGGAATATCAGACCATACTGCACAGTTGCTCATGTGTCCAGTAAACAGTGTTAATACTCAAATGTACTGGTTCATTGAAGTACGTGATTACAGCAAGATTAATTTAAATAAATTCAAAAACTGTCTGAAAAGTATTAATTACGACAACCTATATTCCATACAAGATCCAAATATTGCATATGATACGTTGTATGAAATGGTACAAATGTTCTACGACCTATGTTTTCCGATCAAAAAATTAAAAATTAACACGAGAATGAGACCAAACTGGTTAACAACTGGTATTAAGAAATCTACCAAACAAAAAAGGAAAATATATTGGACGAGTATAAAAACAAAAAACAAACAATTATATAACACTTATAAAAAAATATTAAAAAAGGTTATATATACCTCCCAAAAAATACAAAATAATAAATATAAAAAAATGCAAGCAATATTTCAAAAGCTTCATGACAATCAATTAATAAACAAAAATATATCAAGCAAAAGGAATATATTTCAAAAATATTTTATAAGAATAAGATATACATATGTGTATAAACCTAAGGACATAGCCAACTTATTTAATGATTCATTTGTGGATTTGATAAAGCACGATGGTAGTAATGCAGACCATAGATACGACTACAAGATACAAATATCAAGAAACTCCATATAATAGGGGTTAAAGTATGAAATTGCCGATTTGTACTGAAAATCAAAATTGTTTATTTTTTAAATTTTTAACAAATTTATTTAATCAAAATA
>NW_020654938.1:0-11632 GCF_003589595.1 Hyposmocoma kahamanoa
CAAGATTTTTTAAATTTGCCGCCTTTTGTTTGTGCCAGCTTTCGTTGTTGAATTTTGTCACAGAATATCAGTACCGTGGACAGTTGCGACAGTCTATATCTGTAGGGAATAAGCTAGGCAGGCAGATAATATTGAGATAGTATTATTGTCATTATATAATAAATATACACAACAAAACCAAAACATATTAATCGCGTATCTGCAAAAGGTTATCTCCATTTTTATACTCTTGAAGTATTTTTGCAACACCGAAGCCCACAAGATGGCATTATTTATGAGTCGATACAACCTCAGCTCGAATTAAAAATTTTCCCATACTAATTAAAAGTAAAATATAAATAAAATAAAAGTTCATTTTGCTTGAGTTGAGTGGGAGTCCCTATATTGCCCAACACAGCAATGTACGTCACAGTAATGCTCGACCCGAGAATGTCCATCCCAGGAATCCGCGACACAAGAATCCGATGCATACGGCCTCTGATTGGCTGCGTGATCTGTACTCCTATTGGTGGAATCTGTCTGACAGTTCACGAAAAGAAATGGGTCGTGTTCACAATGAAGCTCAAATTAAACGTCAAACGTCAAAAATTATAACCTTTGCGATAATAAATGTTATCAAATTTTTCGATATTTTCAAACTTTTTAGTAAAAGAAATGTCCGACAACTTCAAGTGGAAATTGACTGTTTTGGTGCGTTGACTGTGGAAGGTAAATCCGTCATAAGAAGAGGCCAAGAATCGAAGAAACTTCCTGAATCAATGATTTTCTACACCAAACAATACTACAAGACCCTTTCGATTAGACTAGCTTTTGAGCAAACGAGAATATAATAATTTCATTTTCTCAGAACTTCAGAAGTGGAGAATGTAAGTTACTAAGTATACAAATAGTTTGTTATTCGTCATTGTCATCATTAGACATCGGATTATATGCACTATCAAAATGCCAAAATATGCATGCAAATATGCACTAAAAAAGGGCGAAATATGCACAAAATATGCACAATCAAAAAACCATTATTAGAATTAACTTTATTTCTACAATACATTTTATCCAAGATTCCATTAAAGTCTGGGTATTTTTTTTCACTGGCGGCATTATTTCAACACAAAATCGTAAATAAATACAGCGCGGTCGGCGAAACGAAAACAATTGGATTGCGTGAGGCGCGTGAGTGAAGTAAACAACGAGTGCTGTCCGCCCCTTCCCCCTACGCGCGTCACCGCATCCCGCTTTCGCCTAGCGCTAGCGAGTCGAGTACCTACGCTCGCGGATCGCTCTCAATGCGCTCTCGCAGTGCGTGCGAGGGCGATGTGTTGATGTGTGGTGTGGGGACGGCGGCGTAGTACAACACGTCTAACACGTATAAATACTAAAATAAGCACTGTCAATGAAAAAGTACCAAAATATGCAATAACGCTATAAAAATAGCATTATATGCGTTTGCATATGCAAACATGCAAATGCATATAATCCGATGTCTAGTCATCATCAGTCTATTACTGTGTAGTGTCCCACTGTTGATGCAATTGCCTCCCTCAGACATGGAAGCTTGGTCTTTAATACTTCGCGTAGACCCATTGCGGGTTGATAGATTTTACATGCCTTTAATATCCTCGTGATGTTTTCTGATACCATCAGAGTAATTCATTGTAAACTCCAATGTCTGTTGTAAAGGTTACCAGAAAATTCATTTTTATGTGCCTAGATCGAAGTAGAGATTTCTCTAATTAGAGTTGTAATACATTCATTATATACAACATAACTTTAGAATGAGAACTTAACTTGATATTGCAACTAAAGAATGAGTACTAATGTTTTTTGAAATGTTTCAGGTATTTCTTCTGTCGCTGCGTCTAGATGACCACCAGAATTAACTGCATCATCTCAGCTTAATGTGGCTGTGCTAACCATCACCGCCTTTACATTGGTTTTTGTTAAGAGTGCACTAACTAGATGCTGCAGGCATACAATAATTGCCAAAGTCCGGAGAGTCAGGCCACAACACCTATATTCTACTAAGGTTGATATCTATCTTATTTTTGTGTTTACTAGGCAATCATGATCGCAGAATTGTTTAGTAGTCAAGTGAGAATAGTGTAGTGAGAGTACCCACAAAATTTTTCAATCTCTTTAGAAATTGCGTCATATATTTAAACTATGATAATTTGGAACAAAATTATTTATGTCCCATTACTGGTACTATGCAATATTATATTTATATTGTGCCTGGTTATACAAAGGTAATGATGAATAATAAACAGCCAATTATATAAGAGACCTTTTATTTACATTTCACACGAGACCTTAGGTAGTAAAGCAATACCTCTGTTGAATTTGTTTCATTTAAAATATTTCTTCACAAATCCAAGAAAATAATGAATTAATGGCTAACTTGGCCAGGGATTACACTACATTATACTATGATAGGCATTAATAATAAATGAAGGCTTCATCCTGGAGATGTACTTAAGTGTGTAGTATAGCAGATATCAAATTATGTATAAGGTTTATTATTTTGCAGTTATAATTTAGAGTTTAAATAGTATGTAGGAATTCAAAGTGTACCCTCTAGACTTCCAAGTTTATTCTCTGTATGCCAAATCTATACCTGTTTTGTTTTTATTCCCTGTAAACCAAGCGCTGCAATAGACGTAGCTGAAATGATTTTAATTACATTACAGACATAATTGTTATGTAATTACTAGAGATATGCAATATTAATCAGTGTGTTAATAATTAATATTATGGTAATATCAAAATTTCATCACAACTTAATCATACCTACAAGTAAAACAAGTGAGTGCATTGACTTTTTATTAGTAAGTCAATGAGTGTGTGGCTCTATTAAACTTTAAAAAAATTAAACATTTGAAAAAATATATAAACATTTGAAAAAATATGACAGTAGATAGTGATTATTAGCTTTGATCTCACAATGATTGTGATTCGTCTGTTTTTACACTTGGTTTATTAAAAAGTATGGTATAGGATATAGTATGTTCTAGGTAATAAGGTAATGATCACACAACATAACAAGTTATTTATCTGTACTGTGCTGTAAGCAACATCATTATTGTAGATCAATAGTTTCTTAAATTAAACATAAAGGGAACAATTTAGTATGTATTTAGGTATAGCAGGCTGTGTTGACGAGAACATGTCTGGCAAAGGTGTGTGCAATAAAATATCAGTGATATACGACGTGGCCCGGTACTATATGGGAAATACCAGCTGCAGCGCCTGTTGGTGGTTGTTGCTCAGCTGTAAAAGATGAATGATATTATAAATCATTTTATATCAGGTGTCTACAAAAGTTTGAACTTGTTGCGCTTGGGAATTTTGCATGTGAATGAGTTATGTGTTTATGCTGTGGCAGAGAATATGGTAGTTATTGCAGCTTAACACCTTGTGAAAGAGTTCGTCCAGGCCTTGCCACCTTCCCTATTTCTGCCGCCAAGCAGTAATGTCAGGACTATTTGTGTTCCGGTTTTGAAGGGTAAGGGTCGTTTCGATCCTTTTACTTTAGAAGAAACAGAATTTCGAAAAAAATATAGATTTAGCCAAACATATGTAAGAAAAATAGTTGAGTTAGTTAAGAGTGACATCGAGCTACAAACTCGTGGTGGCGGGCTGGCTGTAGAACTTCAAGTTTGTACTGCTCTCAGGACTTGGGCTAGGCAAGAAGTTCAAGATGATGCAGCAGACATTCATGGACTTAGCCAACAGTCCATTACTAATGTATGCCGCAGAGTGGCTCTGGCTTTGGCAAAAAACGCGGCACAGTTCATACGCATGCCTGTGTCACTAGAAGAGCAAGAACAACTAGTTTCCGGATTTAGAAACATTTGCGGCTTTAGGAACGTGATTGGTGCTATAGATTGCACGCACATAAAAATTAAAAAAGTTGGTGGTGATAGCGCACAATACTATATCAACAGAAAGGGGTTTTCATCCTTAAATGTCCAGGTAGTTTGTGATTCTCAATTGAAGATAAGAGACATAGTCGCACACTGGAGGGGCAGTACACATGATGCAAGGATTTTCAGGGAAAGTCGAATTCGGCAACAATTTGAAAATGGGGAATTTAGTGCCCGTTTACTAGGAGATTCAGGCTATGGTTTAACAAATTATTTGTTTACACCAATCCAGAATCCCCGTGGTGTGAAGGAAGAGTCTTACAACAGAGCACACATATTGACAAGAAACCCAATTGAAAGGTGTTTTGGAGTATGGAAACAGAGGTTTCGTTGTCTATTGCATGGATTTAGTGTAACACTAAAAAATGTAAAATTGTACATTGTAGCACTTGCTATACTCCACAATATTGCCATCGATATGAAAGAAGACATTGATTTTCTTGAACCTCACTTGTCTGAAAATGATGATAATCAACAAATGCTAAGGAGAGATAATGATAGCCGATCTGGCCAAGAAACAAGAACATTGTTCATTGAAACACACTTTTAGCTGTAGCATTGTATTATTTTAATTTAGATTTTAACAACAAAATATATCTATAATATATATATAACAATCACTCTATATGGCACTCCATTACAAAGAGTTTTACATTTTAAATATCTAGGGCATTACTTGACCGATGACCTTAAAGATCACCTGGATATTGAGAGGGAACGCAGGGCATTGGCGGTAAGGAGTAACATGTTGGCCCGCAGGTTTGCTCGTTGCTCTGATCAAGTTAAGATCACATTATTTCAAGCGTACTGTCAGAGTTTTTATACGAGCGGCCTGTGGTTTGACTGTACTCAGAAATCGCTTAATGCCCTGCGAGTCCAATATAATAATGGATTCCGGATGCTGCTGGTGTTGCCCTGCTTCTGTAGCGCATCACAAATGTTCGCAGAGGCACACACAGATGGCTTTCATGCCATCATGCGCAAAAGAGCTGCCTCATTGATGAGCAGGGTGCGGGCCAGCACCAGCAGCATTCTGCAAATGATCGCCAGTAAACCGGACTCTCTTTTGCACAGTCATGTAAACCACCTGATGATAGTGTGTCAATAGGTGTTTACATGGTTGTGTAATATAAAATGTTTTGTTTTTAGTTTTATTATATTTTTATTTTTATTACTTACTCACTAACAATAGATTAAGATATTTGTAATACTAACCAATGGATCATAGATATCCGAAATAAAAATTTTTCAATTTCAATTTTCAATTTCAAAATTTCCAATTTTAATTTTTCAACTTGAAGGTCATGCTCTTCTTTAATAAAACTCTGAGCTTCTAACATATTTTTCATTTTTAGCTCATGTTCCTCCCTTATGCAATTGACAAGAACCATATGGCGCTCTCTTGTGAAGTCCCGTTCCTGAAATAAATAGTTTGTTATTAAATACAAATCACCATGCCATTAATTCTTTTACCTAAATTAAATGTTGCAATTTTATTTTACCTCACGTTTTGCAGTCTGTTCATTATGCTTCATTTCATTAAATGGTAGTTTCCGTTTTGTCCCACAAGGTTTAAATAAATTAATCTTCTTCACAGGTTGTGGTGTGATATTCTGATACAAAAAACCAGACATATAAATAAATTAATAAGCAATTTTTAAATATTGTATGAATGTATAGAGGTCTGCATAATACAGACATTTATTAATAAATTTAAATTATCAAACCTCTTCCACATTCTCTTTCTTATCTAATGGAGTGAGAACATACTCTTGTGTTGACATGACACATTCCACCTCCTGATTCTAAAATAAAATAGAAAAATGTGTATTAAAGTTATACTTATATCATAGACTCATAAAGATATAATTTTGTAACTGTCTCACAATTATACTGTCTACATTAAATAAAATTCATGCAATGCACAATAATAAAAAAATTATAAGATCCTCACCGCTATGCTGTCACTGTCGAAGATATTTGAATCTGTTTCAAATTCCTGTGGAATCATACTTAAGATGTCTATTGTTTCCGGATCTGGGCTAGGAGGCTTTGGTCCTCCACCAGTACATTTGATAGATGTCTTTACCTGGGACATATTTTTTTTAGCATCTAATTTCATTGTACGCCATTGTTGTTTTATTTCAGCTAAATCTCTCTCCCGGCTATTTAATTCAATAAATCTGAAAAACATTTTGTCTCAATTACGGTTAGAAGAATACAAGAAACATCAAACAAAAGGCGTGAAACGTGGTATTTTACAAACCTTTTTGTTACTGTGTGCCAAGCAATGGTCTTACTTTTATTGGTATTAGTGTCAGTGTTTTTGTTCTCTAACACGGATATAAACTCCTGTATGCAACTTTTTAATAAATTCTGAAAGATAATATACAAAAGTTCGATTACAAATTGTGACCGAGTGGGAAATCTTTTGTATAGTAAAATTCCTTCTCACCTTTTCTAAGGTATCCCAATTTGCAGATCGTTTTCTTTTCGCCTTGAGCTGGTCAATGTTTCCACTATTACAAGCCATTATTTCACAGTAACAATTTCCTAATACAGTGTAATAAACGCAATTTACTTTGAATTTGACGTTTAGCAATGTATGAAAGGTACGTTCATGAAGTTTTTGACAATTTTTACGATAACCTTTGCCAAAAGAACTTTTTTATTGTAAAAGAAATACAAAATTACTTTAGACACATTTCAAGACAAGAAATGTCAATTATTATGCTAACAATTTATGTTATTTATTACAAAAACAACATTATTACGCTGTTTAAAAATTTGTCAAAATGTCTCTCAGGTTTTCCAACCTAGTATCAAAACGCTCGCTAAAAATGTTGCCAGTGGTTATTGTTTTAACTAATTTATAACTACGCAATGCTTGCACACCTTTTATTAGTAAAGGGAGTGTGTAACTCTTATCTGCAGTTTATACAATGTATAACTATACAGTTGTTAAGCAGTTGTTTTAAATATTTTTATTAGTAAGGCTGTAAGTGTATAAATCTTAAGTGTCAAGCTTGTGCTCTTGACCCTGTACTTAACTACAGGATAACGACAGCATCCGCGAGATGGAGGCGGGTAGCTTTTGGATAGGGAAGGGCGAGCGAGTGCGCGAGCAGTTTCGCGACAAATACGAGTCACCTATGGCTTTCGGCACGCTTTTCAACTGACTCCAAGGTAGCCAGTTGGTATTTAGCAGAACTATCCCATAGATAGCAGTAACACTCCATACACGACCGGATTTGTGCTTGGTACAACTTTTTTTTAGGCAATTGTGACGGTGTGAAGTAGCACCTCACCTTGGAAAGGATGTCAAGCTTCCTGGCTGCATTTTTGGCCATTTATTCTATGTATCTGCCGAAGTTCAAACTGGAGAACAGGATCATTCCAAGTAGCTGACGACGGTCTGCTATTAGTTTGGATTTATCACAAATAGTCCAAGTCAGGTCAAAGGGACTCCGTTTTGTGAAGAATAGACACACTTGCATTTTGGTAGCGTCAAACTTGATAGTTTGGCATTGCAGTTCCCAATCGGAGACAGCCGTGTCAAATCCAACCGACTAATATAGATAGACATAGACTCTCGACAAGAATGGATTTCTTCTCCACTAATCCTTGCATTGAACTAATTGAGAAGTGACTATTTATACAACTGTGCCGTCATGTTATAGAATGATATGCAATGGAGAATGGAATGGGACGGGAAGGGACGGAACCACAGGCCACATACACTTCTTCCGTGGACGGAACGGAACGAAAGGGAACGGAATGTCGTTTATTTGCTTTACATAGGGTGGTTACATTATAAATGTTGATAAGAGTCATCACAACTTTAATTGTTCGAGAGGTAGGAGTAAAATCTAATAGCGTCAGCCACTATCTGTTGCAGGTTGAAACCAAAGAGAATTGTTATTGGTTGAAACTATTTTTTCCCATCCTCTAAAGTTGAAACTGGCAATTTTTAGTGTATCACATCAACTGCTATAATTATTATGTTTGTCAATTTTGAAGTATACCAGTTGTTCAAGGTCGTTCGGTGGAATCTTTTTTTCCATCCTCTAAGGGTGGAATCAGTACTTTCGTAATATTAAAATACTCCAGGATTCAGACGCATAATGCCATAACGCAGAGTGCCAGTATTTCTCGGTTTATGTACTGAAAGATATGCCTCTATAATATAATATTTTGTTTCTGACTTCTAGAAAGAATGACTATGTCCGACTTATTTGCTTAGAGAATGGAAAAAAAATAAAAGAAAGGAGCTGCCCTAACTACAGAATGAACGTGGGTATCAAAACAAAAATTGAACGCTACAAATGGCGGATTTCTATAGCGTTGTACTATAATCTATCGATAAGTCATTGTCGACATGTTTTCGACATGAAATAGTTTTTTTTTTGTTTCTTTCGTTTACTGTAATTAGTTTACTGTGATTAAAACGTATGAAAAAATCTGCAACGAGTGGATACTTTTGTTTTCAGGAACTGAGAATGCCTAGTAAATGAGTCTTGTTGAATCTAAATTAAATATAACATTATTTACCAATAAACCTAATGATGGAATTGCATTATCATGTAATCTAGTTACATTTAAAGTTCTGGTAAAATTTGACTCTTCAAAATGAAATTAATAATTATATAATAATATTCATATTCGGCAAACCTATGATTTCCAACCCTTCTTTTGTCATTTGTTGGTAAACTTGAAATAATAAAAATAATAATAATAAAAACCTCGTAGTGAATTGTTTTCATAACAGAATATGGATAATAAGTACGTTTACAAGAACAACACTATCACAAAAGAATCCTAAACAACAATCATTAAAATATACAAACAAGTAAGTAATCAGAAGTAATCAAAGCAAAATTTGGCAAGATTTATGAATAAACTACTTAAATAAGTCTAATTACATGAGATCTTTGGGCTACTGTGTGATTTATAGACAGAAAAATAACCATGTCTGTGCAATGTTATTCGGTTGATTTTCGCTTTGGCTAATGTCACGTCCCTTAATGCTGTAGCGACGCATTTTTATTAATACCTAATTGTTCTCACTTTCAAAATTTTCGTCCATTTTATAAAATAAAATTTCCGAATGTTTTTACGCAAAACACTTGAAAAAACATTTGTTTTGATATTTGATGTACTTCCCTTTGACAACCGTATCATGTACCTACCTCATGTAATGCGAAATGAAAACGGTAGGCATTTAAGATGACGTTAAGTATTTTCGATTCCCGTATTTGGCACAGACCAATGTAATGCTATCTCTTTTAGCTTACGACGACACGCAGTAGTTAAACAAAGACAATAACATGTTTATGTTTTCATTCCAAAGTTCCATAGTCTAAGCTTTGTAAGGCGAATCTGTCACTCCCAACATATCTAAGTTATTCGTATCCATAATATTTAAAAGCTTATTTCTCCCAGTTTTCAGGGAGCCAGTATTAAGATTAGTAACACTAAAATTCCTAAACTTTTTTTTCTTGGCTTTTCGTGGTTAGCGTTTCAGGCACTAACAAATTTTGTGATTGTGCCTTGTTTAATATTTTATTTATTAAAAGAAATTAAATGTTTGGTTGTATATAAATAAGTTAGACACCCAATAAAATTATAACAGTAATTTAAATTACACAAACATAGGAATGCTAATTATGTTTTTAAATTGATTTGTATTGGAGTCGAGATAAGATAAATTTTTAAATAGTGTATTCAAAATAATTATTTAAAAAAACTTTATTTAATGTAATAATAATTATTAAAATATTATACATATATATACTATATATACATAAAGTTACAAGTTTAGACTCACTGATAGAAATAGAGCGCATACTTCCCAATATTGTGGAAAAAAGATATTTAGATCGTTGTACGCAGTGTACGTTCCAAAGAATCAAATATGAGAGGACCTAAATGTGGAAAATATAAAAGAGTGATCAACGGCCTGCAAAAACTATAATAATATATGTTACATTTTTAACAATTGTGAGATCTTGTACTTTTAATAGAGCCTCTGTATACTACCTACGTACGGTGGCGTGCGGACGCTTCGGGTTTCACCCTCAGCTGGACCTCGGCCTATGGCCTCGGCATTTATGATTTTGTTTAAAAAAATTAAAATAGCTCTTTAATGGCGGTCATTTGAAAAATGGCAAAAAGTTAATTTTGACCGCAAATTATTATTAAACACACAGAGAATCCCACATGTCGATTTTTCAGTCGAATTAGAGCAAATTTTTATCAACCGCCAAAAAACGCTAGTATGGCTACACTTTTCTTTTTTTTATTGAAAAGTGGTGAAAAACTAATGTTGATTACAAATTATTATCAAGCACTCCTAGAGCAGTTTTTTTTCTACAGCTTCAGTTTTTTTAAAGCTGACTCCGTGGCCGAACGGTTACCACGCCGGACTGCCACGCAGAGGTCCCAGGTTCGATTCCCGCGTCGGGAGAAATATTTGTCCATACAAATACTACATTTATTTCTCTCGTGAGTTTGGGTGTAATTTGTGGTTTTCTATTTGTGTGTCCATGGCACCCGCGACACAGGGTTTTCCCTAGTGCGGGGCTATGTTGAGTGTGTGCGTTATTATTATTAATTAATATTAATATTATTAATTTTTAAGCGAACGCTTGTATGGCGGCCATGTTTGAAAATGGCGAAAAATCAATTTCGATTACTTTTAATCCGGCACTCTTAGAGACCTCCGCATGCTCCAATTATCATCCGAATCAAAGCAAGTTTGTCTTGACAGTCATTTCTAACGAAAACAATGTTTATATGGCAGCATATAAAAAAATCGTGAAAAGAAACTTTTGGCCCCACGACTCCTAAAGACGGCATACTGGGTATGCCATTTCACCCGGATAGAAGCAAGTTTTTCTTCGGCTGTCATCTTGAATTCGCCATCTTGATTTTTTTTCACCCAGGCAGTTGACCAGTGTTATCCTCTATGACATTCCTTTGAGCATTTCCTATCCTTAATAACCTATCTTTAATAATCTCCGTGATAGAAGACTTTGAAATTTGTCTGGCGGCCATCTTGTTTATTTCAATTTCGATAATTTTTTATTTCCAACGGAAATTGTCCAGGGTATACCTCATAAAAATGCACAAATATTCCCTCCATGTATTATAGTTTTTGCAGGCCACTGATCACTCTTTTATATTTTCCACATTCAGGGCATCTCATATTTGATTCCTTACTTGAAGCTATCCGCGATCAACGGTATAAATATATTTTTTCTACAATGTCGGGAAGTATGCGTTCTATTTCTATCAGAGAGCCTAAACTTGTAGCTATAAATAAATAATAACAGTATGATTTTTCTACTACAGCTCGGGAGCTGCATGAATTTCTAAATTATAGCCACGAGATGTGTTTTCCAGAGTACGAAGCCATCCATCGATTTCCACTGACTCCGTTGTTAGCCTTGCATTTTCATTGTCAAGCATTTTATTTTGTTATCCGTTAACTCAAGTTTCTTTTTCAAAACATTAAAACTAAACCAAAAAGTGAAAGTCCGTTTTCTTAGTTTTCCAAGTTCTTTCCGCTATTAATTTTCCTTTGATCGTGTTTCCCCAGTTTACTTTGGCTATTACAAAGGATAAAATTACGTCGTAGAAACTCCTAGCTGCCAGTTGTTAAACAGCAAAAATTAAAAAAAAAAATTAAATTTTCGTCCATCAGAACATCT
>NW_020654939.1:0-6676 GCF_003589595.1 Hyposmocoma kahamanoa
GCTTTCGCCTTCGCATCAGCTGCTTCCCAGTCTTCAGCGGGGCCTGTGGGCTTTGGTTTCTTTCCATTTACGTAATCCCATGCATCATTCTTTATGAGTAAAGCTTCAACCTGAAGACGCCAACTTTCGTAGTTTTCTTTATTTAGATATTCAATACGTACGGAACTCATTTTATTTAGCTCTCGTGCCCTCAGTGCTCTTTTTGACTCTTCGCACTACGTATTCCTAATTACTAAATATCGAAAAAGAAAAAAAAAATACTACTTCACGCAATTTAACTTTAATTGATATAACAATATAACTTTTCTTCACTTCATTACTAGTTATTTCGGGGTTTAGAATGCATTTAAGCGGCCCATAACCATTGTTAGGAAATAAAAAGCAACAGACACGGAAGATGTGACATTGAGATAGATTATTTTTTAACAAACATGACATCGAATACTCGTACATATCATAAACCAGCTAGGTACAGATTATTATAAACATATAAAGAGGTTCAATGTTTAACATTTTCAACGGTTTTTCACTGCATTTTTTAAATTTCGATTGAATAGTAATTCAATAAAAATTTAAAAATTACAGTGAATAGCGACATCTCTCGCCAGGACTGGTGGCTGTAAAGGTATCTAACTGGATGATAAGACTTTCATAGGTTTCTCATAGATGGCGCTACGACTAAAAAGTCGTTGAAAAACTGTTCGTTCGATGGCTTAGTTGGTATAGCGTCTGCCACGGTATTTTTTGATAATTTTGTGGATTGGATCCTTTTTGCTTAACTACGTCCAATTATGATATTCCATGGTACTTTACGAAGGCACCGTCCGTTGTCAGTGATTGAATGTATTAATGAATGTCACCGCTGTCACTCTACTGATACTCTATTCAGACTCAGCTGCCATTACAACTAGTTTTTACCTGAATAACAAATATTATCATAATTGCAATGTAATATCAGTTTAATTCCAATATAATTACAAGGATCTGTCGTTTAATGGAAATTAGCAGAATTGAGACCTAACCATGCCAAACTAGGTCGACTGCCAACCGAATTACAGATCGAGTAAGCAGATATTCCTCTGTTTGTTATAGATTTTTGAATAGGGTATTTTTGGCTTAAGTAATGCCTTATGCGACACTTTTTGTGAGAGTCTTATGAAGCCTATTTTCAATAATATCAATATTACTATTAAAACGTTGTGATTATGAAATATATGAAAACTTTGGTACTATTTGTAATTATAATCATCGACTACATAACCAGAAATAGAGACGAAATAAGGACCATCCATTCCTGTCAATTCAACAGGTAAATGGGCCTCTCTCTAACTCTTGTTTGCACTGAAATCACAAATTAGAAAGCTGAAATAGTACACCGCTGTGTACGTTTCCGATTATTCCAAAAACATTATGTATTTATTGTAATAAAGACAACATCTGTAACTATGGGGGACTGTTCCATTCGGTGGTGTAGGAAAAACAGCTAATTAAGATAATAATTAAATATGAAATATGTAATTTTTCAATTTTCCTCTATTACAGCAAAGCTCAAGTTAAACTGGTCGTTTTGAAGTGAAACAATGACGACACCCGTCAATTGTTTTGAATTCGGGCTGGCCAATCGGAGCGCAGTTCTCACCGTAATGATATGGCAGAATAGTTTTCAAACAAATTAAATGACATTTCGTCTCTATTTCTGGTTATGTACTCAATGTAATAAATGCTAAGAAACATTGTTTGTAATTCTTCGTCTATCGTCTAAAACTAATTTATAGCTGATGTATTTACCTTAATATTAAATAAGTGCTTTTATCACTAATATATTGTAAATATAGCTGCCAAAAAAGCGAAAGTATGGACATACTTCATTCAGCTATATATAAGTTATATTTGCTATAAAATAGTAATGCAACAGACGTGTCATAAAGGAAGCAGACGTCAAACTGTAAATATTATAAAGATCTCTATGGAATAGTTCTAAACAGGGCTTTTTGTTTACAATTGCACTTATCTAACACAAAACTGGTAAAAATGCACGCTGCACCGCCACAACAGTTGCGGAAGCAGATTAGGAAACAGATGTGAAAAAGGGTGCGGAACTTCTGCAGTTGCGGAAGCAGAAGCAGTGGTCTGTTGCATCACTACTTTTAAGTATTAAAATGTAACAATTTTGGTAAGGGCCCCCCATTCTTGTAAGGTAGTAATATGTAAGCTGTCTCGATTTAATACTATTTCAAAGTAGAAAACTTCGTTGTAATGTTGAAAACATTTCTGCTGATATAGGAAGAAAGGAAGTAATTTGCTCAACGCATAAGTTCAGTAAACTTATTAATATGTAGTTTCAACGAAATGCACAGTAAAAAAACTGCTAAATAAATGTATATAATATATATATATATATAAAATCCAAAAATATATGACCTTTTACATTTGTTATTATTTAAAAATAAGCTTTTGAGTGGTTCTAGAACGGCGATTATACAGGGCACTCTACACATATCAAACAATGTATATATATAATATATGTGTTTCTTAAGTATTGCTGCGTAAGAACCAGTTTTAGCCATAATTTTTATCGTAGTTTAGACGTTTACTGTGTCTTCAGAAATATTTTACATTGCATTCTATTGCAACTTTTCCGTTTGAGAATCTGTTGTCTAATCGCCTCAGATGTACTCATTAATATCCCGGAATTAAGACCTTATCTATTTCTGCCGACAAGCAGTAATGTGACCATTATTGTGTTCCGGTTTCGAAGGGTAAGGGTGCTGGTGAAATTACAGGCACGTGGGTCTTGTCAACTTATATCTCAGGGTGACTGACGCTGTGGCAGTGCCCCTCAGATCTTTTGTGATTGAGTGACACTGTAATTCTTATGTGTAGGCGTGTCGCTTACCACCAGAAGCACAACTTCTCCGTCCCGTAACTTGGATCATAAAAAAAGAGAATAGTTAATCTTAGTCTGGAGTTAATTTGTTGGCCAAAGGTTGTTAAATAGAGTAACAATTACATTTTACATCTAGCAACGGCGAAGGATCTATATTGCCAAAGACTTGCCTAAAAATGTATTCTCCAGCTTAGAACGTAACAATAGAGCTCCGCGCCTGATTTGTATAAAATAATAACAGGAATGGTTCTTTGTGAAAGAGTGTGGCTTGTCAAGTACTTGCCACCTTACCTATTTCTGCCGCCAAGCAGTAATGCGAGCGTTACTACGTTTTGGTTTTGAAGGTCAAGCATGCTGGTGAAGTTACAGGCACAAGGGACATTTCAACTTATGTATCAGGGTGACGGACGCAGTGGCAGTATCACGCGCCAGCACCAAGCGCAAGACTTGGTCGTCCCGTGACTTGGTGTCGTAAAAAAACTGTAATATGTACATCTTCATTGGAGTATTTGCTGCGTGCCTTCTAGATGTTACTTTGTTAAAATATTCTTCTCCATTGATAGGTTGTTTTTCGAAAAATTACCTAGTGTCTATTCCAGTTAAGTAAATAATGAAATTGTAAAAATATTTTTATAAACTTTTACTAAAAATTATATTTTACATGTTATGTTTTTTTAAGTGTTGTTTTGTGAATATCAAATTTCTTCAGCACCTGTTATGTTCAATCGTTTTCGTCGCTGACTGTACGCCAGTATAAACAATATAATATTTGTTATGCGTATAATTGATTGTTTTTTATTTAATTAATCCCTTGAGTCCTGCATTACATTTATGATGAAGTGCATGTGTGTTAGTGCGTCTGGAACATTTGTATTACAGACATTCTAAAGTCGTTGCGTGATCTTGTCGTGATCTACAAAACATCCGTATCCGCAAAAACTGCATCGATTGATTCGGATGTTGGATGCGGAAGGAGAGATTTTAAAATATATGTATGATTCGCGGTTGAATCTACATCCGCACACGTCTGCGGCATCCCTAGTCTGTACGCGTACAGGTATAAAGACATTAATTTTCAATTTTAGCACTTTTTACAAAAACGCACTGCAGAATATAACGATTTAAAAAAAAATTCACTTAAGCGAAAGGTTTAACCGCAATCGGCTAGCTACACAATCTTATAGGCTATGCTAGTATGGGAAATTATTATTAAATAGTACATCGAAAATAACTACATCAAAATACAAACTAAGCCCCTGGAACTGAGTGCTCTGAGTTCCAGTGCATCCAAATAGCACAAGCAGGGTATTGCATAACATACATATAAAAAAAAGAATCTAATTGAGAACCTCCTTTTGTTTGAAGTCGGTTAAAAGAAGTAAAGCTTCTCTAACGGTGCCTTCGTAAGGCTTAGTACAGCATGGCGACCGCTGCCAGTAACTGTTACCTAGTTTGTAGGTAAATTCGAGGGACTGGTCCCTTCCAGGTCTCAGTGATGAGAATAGGCAGCTTTTATGAATGGAAGTACCGCTTACCACCAGGCTCACTACTTGTCCCGTCACTTGATGTCATAAAAAAAAGATAGTTTCCGATATTTTACTGGAAAAATGTGCCGAAAGCACAATAGATTCTTGGCGCATGACCGGGATTGCATTCGTGCAATGCATAGAGTGCTGCACGGTTGATTCCTTTGCTAACCCAGTGTTGCCAGATGTTTACATTTCTTACATTTTCCGTACCATTTGAGACATTTGACATCATATTACTCGAGAGGTCGAGTAATATGATGTAACTTGTTTTTTTAAGGCTATTTTCGTAACTTTTGAGAACCATGACATTTTTTATAATATAAATTAGGTATAATATAAATTTTGTTATTGTACATCCAAAATAGTTTACAAAAACCAAATTAAATAATAACGTAACACAGAGATGGCACAAATAAAATAAAATGAACCAATTACTTCTTAGAACTTTACTTTTCTTGAGCGTACCTACTTTTTGGTTTTTAGGTAACCTTCGTCGGCGTTTTGTAGAAATATATATATTGCAAGGGACATAACGATGGTTTTAAAGTTTTGACGATACGTTTTAAAACTTAATTTAAAAATTCAATTGTAAAACTTAATTTTAAAATTCAATTTTCAAACTTAATTTTTTTAAATTCAATTTTATAACTCAAACTTAATTAATACCAATATCGTATTTTAAAACAGAACGTAAGTATTTTAAAACAGTCGTTAAAATCTAAAACATGCTCTCCTGAAAAAAAAAAACGAAATGTCGCTTACGCCCATTCCACAAAACACCGACGATATTACCGTTTACACTTAGAATTTTTGATTAAAAAAAACAAATAGTAACTTTCGCAGAAATACATTGTTACAGGTAACAAAACGTAATTTTCGACTAACGGGTCCCAGCAACACTGGGCCAACCACCCGCGAGGAAAGAAGATGCGCTTTTGCAATCACATTAACGTATTTTTTCTCAATTTCAGCTCTTTTCTTCTACTCAATCATGTTCATGCAGTTCGCGTGGAAAGTGCAGCCCCGCAACTTATTGCTCTTCGCATGTCACATGGCCAACTCAGCAGCTCAAGCGGCTCAAGGCGTGCGCTTCACAAAATACCATTATTTGAAGCAAGAAGCTTAAAACTTTTAATACTTTTTTTACCAACTTGTGTACGAGTATGTACTAAATACTAAAATAAAATCCAAAGTAACCTAACACAAAAAGAACGCACCCACTTTTTACTAACCTGATTCTTTCACTAAGTCACATCCATATCTAAATGAAATAAAATATAATCCCGGACACTTAATTCGAGCCACCTTGCATTTTCAATATTAAATGCTTAGCTTAAACAATGCTTGATTGCTCAAAAATGCAATTGTGTAACTTTGAAATTGGTATACTAAACATCATGTCTTTTTCTTCGATCCTAACTACATTTATATTTAAAATTTTATTCAGGATAAAAATGCAAGGTGGCTCGAATTATGTGTCCGGGAGTGTAGTTCAGCCATTCATCCGTGCACCATCCTCATCACCACACATGCCATCAATAGCTACGACCGAACCAGTTATTATTAATAAATAAAAAAAATAATACCTAGTTTACGGTAATTTTTAACAAAGTTAAATAGTGAAAAATTTTCAGAAGTTTTGAAAAATTAAAAAAATGTTTTTCGACGACACAAATTATGTTCTACGTTTAATCGCGTTATACTCCGGGGCAGAACCATCCAAGCTTTAATAAATTATAAAATTCTAGTCCTATTTAAAAATACCTATATCACTAGTTTTGTCGTAAATTTTCATTCAAAGTGGTTGTGCTGCGGAGCGTTCTCCACGGCAGAACCACCAATAAATATCTATTACTACACAAGTGTAAGCAAATATATGGCATCAAATAATTCTATAACAATTTTATATTGACCTAGCACCCCCAAACACTTAATCTATTTTGAATATACGAACAAAACGGCGCCTCAAACTTTCTTCTCGAAATAGTCATAAGCCCCTATATAAAAGTTCTTGGCAAGGACATGAAATATCATATTATTTGCATTTCCAGGCGTTTCGATAATAGGCGTAAAATAAATGGGCAAACTTTTCATTAGGGGCCAGAAAAACATAAGAAATTTTACTGAGAACCAGAATTTAAAAAATGCATTTTCTTTTCAAATTATGATTATTATTATTATTGTGTTGTTTTACGTTATTTTGTGTGTAAACGTAAAATATGTAATAAAAATTTCTGTCTCCATGTTTAATTAGTGCGGA
>NW_020654939.1:6686-14515 GCF_003589595.1 Hyposmocoma kahamanoa
TCACCTTGACACATAAGTTGACAAGTCCCATGTGCCTGTAATTTCACCATTTACATTCTATAATTTAATTTTTGATGATTAACATTAACCCTAACTCATTTTAAATATTATAAGTTAGAAAACTCAATTTACAAAATTAAATAAATATCGAGTTCTTAGGTTTTCGCGATTGTTACACATAGGAAATTAAACTATTTTTCCGGATTTAAATCACGTATATTTGTTTTTTCAAACAAACCGACGTTTCGGGCGCGTTACAGGTCCCATGGTCACGGTTGACTGAGGTGGTACAGTACAGTACAGGATGCAGGAGTTTACAAGCTTGGCTGTGAGTGCGGTCTCTCTTATATTGGACAAACAAACCGAAGTATTTGTTCCCGCGTCAAAGATCATATTGCTGATGTCAAACACCGTCGCGTAAACAAGTCTGCAGTCTGCGTGCATGTCATGGATAAACCTACACATTCAATGAAGTTTGACAAACCCCAGGTCCTTGCAAAAGAAGTCCGTTGTCTACCCAGGATGCTGCGAGAGGCCGTTGAAATTAAAAAACATCCTAATTTCAACAGGAAAGATGGTTTCTTCGAACCACCAGTTTGGGATCCAGTATTTCCTCTAATGAAAAATCCCAAACAGACATAAGACTGCAGTACTAATTAATATGTTTTAGTTTATTCTAATTTATATTAATAATTAATAATAAATTGAACTTAATAAAAATTCATTCAATAAAATAATTTGTAAAATTTAATACAGCGTAAATTGGAATGTTTTCTTTGTAAAATTAAAAATAAGATATTTAATTAATAACTATTGTAACTGTCAAATAATTAAACTGAAATAGATTTGACCTAAAACACGTTTGGAAACGCGGTTCCGGCTTTCTGCTTTTTCATATACCTACTAACCTAGGTCCGTATTACAGGCACAGGTCAATACTTCGTGAAAAATATTCGAACGGACAATATAAAGTACCTAATTGTTATATAAAAAGATCTTTTTATAAAATCTGAATAATATTACATGAAATTAAATTACAGGTGAAACAAACACTCATGTCCGAGAACTAATTTTATTAAATATTTTATTCAGAAATTAGAAACATACATTTTATTTTTGATTCCACCTATTCCACATTTTGAATCTGATAGAAGTCATAGTATTTCTTTTCTTTACCTCACTTTATACACACCCAGGTATTCTTAAATGAGGTTTCATTACATCCAAGTAAAAATTATATTAAATGAATGTTAGATTTGAATTAAAATTAGTATATTTGAATTTGGTACAAGTGAGGCCCTCTCTAAATCCATACGTGTCTGATTACGCCTCTGGGCAACTGGAATTGGGTACACGAAAGATGTACCTAGGTGTTATGTTTAATTAAAAATGAAATTCTAGACCCGCCGCTTGGCCCATAAGAACACGAAACGTAATTAGCAGCAATATGACGGGAATTGCGAGAAAACACGACATGAACACTGGCAGTTGAAAAGAGAAAATGTTTTGCAAAATAAAATTTCGAGCTTGTTTTAAAGGTAATTTAAATGAAACTTTTAGAAGAAGAATAAATTTATATTAAAAATTCGGTGTGAAATATGAAGAACGTATTCTATACCCTATCAAACCAATACAGTATAATATCAAAAACACATTTTTTTTGAAATTTTTTTGAGAAAATGTGTTTTTACCTTTATGTGAAAAACAAAACTGTGCGACCAAAGGAGTTTTTATTTGGTTATTGCATACTTATATAAATTTTATATCTACTACATTGACCTACCATTATTTCTTGTCCCCGAGAAAACCTAACTAAGTACAGTCAGTGGCCTAAATCATATTGTACTCAATTGCCCTTTTTACGATCATTCTTTTTATATATCGTGTCTTTCCCTCGGTTGATTATCCTCTTCCCGCCTCTGTAACGCTTCTACCATCCAACATTTTTTTTACTAAGTGTGACGGAACGGACAAATCGTGCACCTGATGGTAAGCGACATGCCTGTCCATACCAGTTGCAGTGCCACTCAGTGTTTTAACTCGCGAAGACTTCAGGGGCACTGGCACTACGCCCATCATCTTGAAACATGAGTTGACAAGACCCATGTGCCTGTAATTTCACCAGCATCCTTATTCTTTTAAACCGGAACGCAGTATTGCTCAAATTACTGCTCGACGGCAGAAATAGGTAAGGTGGAAGTATCCCTGGACGAACTCTCACACAAGGAGCTTCACTGTTACTAAGCTAGAAGCTCCATTGAACTTACTACGCCAAGTATTACACGCGTACAATATAGAAAAGTATGAAAACAGGTGTGCAAGCCACTCGGCATCATATAATATTTACAAGGGGGTGGGGAGTGCTTTCATATAATTTAATCCTAGATTTCCTTTCTGGTATTTAAGCTTTTATTGTACCTTACCGGTATGTTTAATCTGAGATACACTTGTTCTATATTCCCAAAATAATATTAATAACAAAATATAATATTAAAAAAATAGCATATTAATAATATGCTATTAATGCAGACTTGTTGAACAACAATAGCGAGGTCTTAACAAAGGCTAATAGAGCTTATGTTTGCGTAGGCGCCAAGTGTCTTCAAAACCGAACAAATGTGGGGGCAATAACTCGCGAGCACTATTAAGATTTTCCCAGTCACTAGAAGGCCGGTAATGGGTGTATTTTGTACAAATCGCCATCTTTTCTTTTTCCGCGATTTGGCCGCGGATACAGTTACAGGCCCTACCACGCGTTCTAGACTACAGTGCTACTGTGGACTAGGCTCTACCCTATGAGTAGAATCACTGGCTGAATGAATAGTTTTGTAATTAGAATGTTTTGAAAAATGAAGTAAGAAAAGAATAGAGCATCTTGACATAACGAAATATAACCCAACGCCGAAAGCATGTAAAAAAGTGCAATAACGTATATTTTGAAGATTATTCCAGTTAAAATTCATAAAAGTACCTCTCGCTACGCAACCCAAGCTACGCCTCAGTTACACTACCAATTTATCTATGACGAGGCAAGTTAATACTTGAAATTGACCAATTAATATGTAACAAAGCAATAAGAAAACTAACAGTACCACGCTCAGAAACGAATTATTATTTACCTGGCTTTCGGTCAGGTCAATAATGGTTCGTTTCATTGGGAAAATAGGAAAGTGTTAACAGTGGCGGATTTGCAGTCTTGGCCGAACTAGGCCCAAGGCCATGTAGTCAGTACCAGTTGTCCCTTTCTCAGCACTCATCGTATACTGGTAGTCTACTGAATATACTTTATTGTCCACTTTTATGTAGGCCTTTTTAAGACCTACAATTTTCTAGAACATTGATTTGATATATTTCTGATGTAGTGATGTAGTGATTTCAGCCAACTTACACAAAACCTAAATAAATTATACACCGAAACCTTCCTCATGAATCAGCTGTCTATTGGTGGAAACCGTACAAGAATCCGTTTAGTAGTTTTTGAGTTTATCGCGATCAGACAGACAGACAGACACGGTAGTGACAATATATAGTGATGTAGTGATTATACACTACATTATAGATACGTAACGTATCTATATTTTATACTTAAAATGTACAAAAGTGATTTAGGAAGATTATTTTTATACGATGCGGTGCAGTGCAGCCCACCATAATGTGAGTAAGCCTTTAGAATATTTTAGTACTTTGAGTTATTTCCTGTTATCATTAGTGAATTTTTTGTCACGATTGGCCGCTCTGAAATCTGGCCGTCCTAGGCCCGGGCCTGCTGGGTTTTAGGGCAAGGGGTTTATTTCCGTTTCTAAATGTTAGTACAATGCAACGGGAGAGTTTAAAAGTATGTATTGTTTACTATGTTAGTGTCTATCTCGACGTCAAGGCGCCTACTTTGCGTTTAAACACCATAAAAAAAGAAATAATCCTTCGATCCATCTAGAACGGCTCTCCCAACTGGTAGAAGATAATAGTTTGATTTTTTTGAGGGGGTCTTTTCTTGTGGCCTACCTAGATTGCCAAATTAAATTTAAATAATTTTATTACGAGGGGTTCTTAATCATGGCCTAAGTTAGCCTAATTGATAAACCAATTAAGTGACTAAATAGCGAGTATAGTCCATTCCTCGTGGACTAACTCTACGTCTAATGCTTGGCATCAGGGCACCAGTGAACTTCAACGTTTGGTGTATTACATTTTGCAAGTTCCTCTGCGACTAAAAACCAATAGTTGTATAATAAAATTCGTAAGTAATTCGTAGTAGGGTAAACGTCGTTATGGCGGCAACCGGACGGCGTCGTGTCGGCGCCGCGCCGGATGCGGCGGGTCGGGTACGTTCAGAAACTCTCACTCGATGTTCAATCGCCCGTGAACGCGTGAGGACTTTAATACCACGAGTTATTCTGTCAAACGGCCAAAATGTTTGCGATGGTTGTTTTGTCAACTCATAGTTTATTGGCTATGGAATACTTGTTTTTCATTTCTGTGCCATTAATAGCCGCCCGAGAGCCCACACTCAGGCATAATTCTAACAATACAAAGACTTACCTACAACCTTAGAATAATAACGCATAGAAACCTAGTCCGCACACGCTAAGTGAGGCAAATTGAAGCGCGCCCAATGGGCCTACACGAGCGGGCGGGCCTTCAGTGCGCAAGGTCAATTTGTACCGCGAACAGCTCCAGAATTTTAGCTAAAAATGACGAAATATGCGGTAAATGAGTGTAAAAATACGTCAGACAAACATAAAATAGATACTAACATCACATTCCACAAGGAAGTAACGCGTTTCAACTTGTATTTTTATATAAATATTCACTAAAACCGAAAATTAACCTACTACTAAAACTAACCTACATGAATTTGATTTTTGCCTCACTTGTGACAGTTCGTTTGACATGAAACTATCATTCTATGCGTTATTATTCTAAGCCTACAACTCACACAAACTGTGATTTTTAAAGTAAGGACGTGAGATACATTAGTAGTACAGCTCCTTGTGAAAGAGTTCGTCCAGGGAAGTACTGCCACCTTACCTATTTCTGCCGCCAAGCAGTAATATTAGCATTACTGCGTTCCGGTTTTTTGAAGGTTTAAGGGTGCTAGTGAAATTACAGGCACATGGGACTTGTTAACTTATGTCTCAGGGTGCAGTGGCAGTGCCCTTCAGATTTTTGCGATTTAAAGCTCTGAGTGGCACTGCAAGTGTTATGGATAGTTGTTGTAGACAAGGCGCATGTTCGTCCTGTCACTTGATATTATAATAAAAAACATATTTAACCAATATTTTTTCCATTTGTCTTTGACCCTCCGAACCTACTCTACATCAATAGGCTACCAATAATATTTTTAAACCAATGATATTTTGTTTAGAACTAAATTAGTCGCCAGAGCAGGTGTAGTCTTGGGTGCAATGTGCGTCTCTAAATAAATTTATTCAGTTTCTGGTCGATTTTTAATTAAAGACTACCTAGGTAATTACGTAGATAAAAAATTCAAAATATCGTGTAAAATCTGACGCCATTTTCAGCTACATATAATAAGATCGTGGTTTCAGCGATAATCGTGGTTTTGTACCGCGTCCAAGTATTTGGGAAAGCACAGACAGAATACTTCAAGCAGAAGAAAATCGCTACATTGTAGAACGGAATCCGTAGGAGCAGCTTCAAGGTGCTAACGAAATAAAACGACCTCTAATGAGGCATCTTATACCTAATTTATAATGTCTAAAGTATACATAGTACCGTACAGTCTAATCTGTTGATAATTAGCTACGGATCTGTGTCATCCAAAAAAGGTCATTATTATTATTTACTACAAACGCACTCTTGTTAAGAACACTTATACGATATGTCAACTTGAGGACCGATTGCCGAGCAAACGACGACTGTCCGAGTTTTCCTCATCATTGCTACGAGCAAATTATCATTGTACGTCGTTTATTGTTGAATAAGAATGATGATCGTGTATAGAATACAAGATTCTGGAGATGGAATGTTTTTGTGTTGTGCACACAAGTACTTGAACGAATTAATTAATGTTTTTTTTCCACATGCTCACAGCCAGGCTAGGGTAATCCTGTATCGCGGGTACCAGCAGTAGAGCTGTTTGTGAAAGAGTTCGTCTAGGGTAGTACTGCCACCTAATATATTTGTACCGCCAAGCAGTAATGTCAGCATTACTGCGTTCCGGTTTTGAAGGGTAAGCTTGCTGATGAAATTACAGACACATGGGACTTGTCAACTTACGTCTCAGGGTGACGGTTCCTTTACATCTTTGCGATTTAAAACTAACTCACATTATAAAAAATCCTCCTTTCAATTGTTATCGTTTGGCCCGACATAAGCACATTGCTACATATTTTCAAAGGAATTGCTATAACATAAAATTATATAATGTATTACCTGACGATATAAAAATGTTACCTGTATCTAGATTTAAGAAAGTACTATTTGAATTGCTTGTGACAAATTATTTTTATAATGCATACCAGCAAGAGAGCTGGCGGAAAAAAAGTAATAATTACCAGGATCTCGGCTCCGATTACCTATTTACAGCTTTTGGAGTCGAAACCCTTGCCTCGTGGGGTCCCAGTGCCCTTCATCTGTACAAAATTTTATTTAAAAAATTAATAGACTGACTGGCACTTTTTTTGAATTGATTGAATTTGAATTTGAATCTTGGGCACCAAAATTCAAATTCAAAATTCAAAATAATCTTTAATTCATAGGTAAGCATTATTACACTTGAAATCGTCACAATGGTTAAACTCTACCGCTCATTCGTAAGGCAGATTCCTCTGAGAAGAATGAGCAAGAAACTCTAGGGGTTGCTCTTTGTAAATAACATTTACAATATTTTTTTTTTATTTGAAACATCAGAGATCGAGACTACCTCCATGAGCTAAACGGGTTACTACCACGGATTTTTGTCATCCAAGTACGCAGAAGTTGTATAATAACCTTTAGTACAAAATTTTTGTTTCACTATAGTTTTAAAGCTCGTGAAAGGCAAATTTTGTATATGATTTTTTGACTTTGTGAAGACGACTATCAGGAAAAGCTAGTTTATTTTTATTCCTCGTATTAATGTTATGTCTGTCACTATTTTTCATAAAGAAATTACTATTCCTTTTAACATAAATTACATTTTCATAAATGCACTGTGAGGCTAGTGTAAGAATGTTAATTTCCTTAAACTTATCTCTCAAAGATACTTTGGGGCTCAGATTGTAAATTGCCCTAACTGCACGTTTCTGCAGGACAAAGATTCTATTGATATCGGCGGCATTACCCCAAAGCAAAATGCCGTATGCCATTAGACTGTGAAAGTAGCTGAAGTAAACCAATCTAGCGTTTTCGACGTCTGAAAGTCTCCTTATTTTGTTTTCACCTTGCCGACGGACCCGATTTTATGCATATAATTTAAAAATCCTAGTTTAACTTCTTGTTATTTAAGCTTTTATTGTACTTTACCTGTATATTATTACAATAATAAACCTACTTGACACCCCGTTTTATAATGTAAATGAGTTTTTGACATTTAAATTTTGAAGCCAGCGACCCTCTACATATTTACTACTTTGATATGCATTCCGCTTTTTTATTAACTCATAATTTTTCTTTAATTTTATTACGTATTCATTTAAAAAAATTATTGTATAACATAATATGACTTTAAGAATGAATGTGAACATTGTATAAAATTTGCTATTAATATTTGTATGCCAGTGATTGGCGCAAAACAGCGCAATCTTAAATGTCGCACACACACACACGCACACACACACGCACACACACACACACACACACACACACACACACACACACACACACAC
>NW_020654939.1:14525-15930 GCF_003589595.1 Hyposmocoma kahamanoa
ACACACACACACACACACACACACACACACACACACACACACACACAGACACAGACACACACACAATAGTGTAACACAAAAAGTGTATTTTCTGAGAATCGTTGAAAAACGAATTACTCACTTCCCGTGAAAGAACATTAAATTTATGTGTAGGTTATATATTACTATATAGACATCTAAACAATTTCAAACAACGATTTTAAGGGGAACAATAATTTCATATTTTCATTTTAATAAGGGCTCTTTTGGTCGGAGCTAGCTTACATAAAGTGTGTCTCATTATGACTTAAAGTTAGATATATTGTACAATATTCTAACGACATGTAGAGAATCAAATTTAACGTTCAGTAATGACAGAATCTTGAAATTCACATATTTTGAGTTACAACACTATTGTAATAGCCTTGCGATATCTAAATTGTATTTGCCGTGTATGCTTATAAATAATAAAAGGTTCGTTAAAGGCAGTCAGGCTGTGTTATTTATAATGATAACATTTTCTTTAATTTCACAATCAAGAAGCCATAATTGTAGCGCGAGCAAGTAACATTATTTCCAATTGCGGCAGTTATACAAATCGGCGGGGCGCATTGCCGAGGCGCGACGGGGCGCTAATAACTGAGGGGGGCGCACGGACTCTAGGTAGTGGTAATTGAGGGAAATGCACGAGCTGTGATAACTCCGCGGGGACGACTCGTGACGTAAAATTGTCGATACAGCGTAATCGGTCTGACGCTAATTGGTCAATTGCTGTCGCTTTTCTATTTTCTCATTGGAAATTATAATAACGTTTCATTGAAATACCTTTAATAGATTACTTTAGAATGAATGAATGAATGAAAAATGAGTGAATTATAATTGCCTGATCTGAAAGTAGGGAATTTTCTACACTATGAGTACCAGAACAACGGAATTCACTCTGTGGCACTTCCCACAACACCCAGGTCAGAATAAATTTAGAAATATTTTCCGAAATTGATCCTACCGGGAATCGAAATCGAGACCTCTGCATCCAGCGCGCACAGCTTACACCGTTAGGCGACCAAGGTCGTCTTTTGAAGGGCGTAATCAATTTGAACTTTGATTACCGCCACTGTAACGACCAATAGGAACAAAATATTGGTTTCTAACAATTATTGTGTAGTAAATTTTAAATTCGCGAAAGTCTGAGGGGCACCCACTGCGCTCGTCACCCTACGACATAAGTTGACAAGTCCCATGTGCCTGTAATTTCACCAGCACCCTTACCTTTCAAAACCGGAACGCAGTAAGGCTCACATTACTGCTTGGCGGGAGGAATAGGATAGAATTTCTCTGGACGAATACTTTCGAAGCTCTACTGCTACTAGAAATAATGGATATACCTCAATGATATACCGCATTCAAATTTAGCGATTAAATTACT
>NW_020654940.1:0-8249 GCF_003589595.1 Hyposmocoma kahamanoa
CCTATTGCAATAAAACGGCAATTTCATACTTTAACCCCTAATATTATTTGCTTATCATATAGCACAAATCGATTAATACAGTAATAACTCGCAGTTGCTTTGTAGTAATAGAATTAATAATAATAACAATATACCAAACAACCACATCCATTAAACTAGGAAATTCATTTTACTATAAGTTACCAGATCAACGCATTATCCAGAGAACCTAGACAAGAATTTAGCAAAGTTTCCGATTTCCATACCAGGAAATGAACCTGAGACTTCTTCTAATGCAGTGCTAACCGGTGGACCGTCGAGGCCGGCAATAATACAACAACATTAATAATCATTTATTTCCAATCACAAAGGCCTTCATCCTAACATAGGTAGACATAGGAGAGAGCGTGAAATCTGTACTACAGTTCTCTGTGTTATAGTGTTTTGATGTATGTATAAGTAATTTTGAGAGTATTGATCATATCTATGTTTTAGAACTGACAAATACATTTGAATACATAGGAAATGAAACTATTTTTTTCGGACCAAAATCGAATCTTGACAAGTTCCATGGACACGGCTGACTGGTTTGTTTGAAAACACAAATATGGGTATATTTGTGTTTTCAAACAAACCAGTGTTTAGATCCGAAAATACATACTTTCATTTACCATGTGTAAGAACGCGAAAACCCAAAAACATGTGTTTTAATTTAAATCTCAAAAAACTAAATGTTATATAATAGAATGGGAGAAGAAGATTGAAAAAATAAAATTAATAATTTAAAAATGAAATCAGATTTTTGTTGGATTGCGAGTGGCGTCTCTAGCCCATAGGGTCCAGGCAGAATACCAGCGTCGCGGGCAGCCGCGTCATTTATGCTGAGCCAGCGCCTTTTTCACGGCCATGACTTCCAAGTGTAATATTAGTAGATAAGAATATCATTATTGTTATATATAAGTTAATGCCTATATCATGTATCTGATGTCATGGTGGTGAATAAAGCTTTTATCTATCTATCTATCTATCTATCTAATCGAGCAGAGGTAGGTCAGTGGAAGAAGGTTGCTTCCAAATCGAGAGATTGACGGTTTAAATCTCTGTGACAGCATGTACCGATGTCTACAATTTGTAAGTTACGTACATTCGTGAATGTTTCAAGGAGGTTTACAACCTTTGGAAAATTTATTAAATCTCTAAGGCTAGTTTCAGAGCAGTGCGGATTTATCTGTGGACCGTCCGTGCTGAGCACCGGAGCGGAGTAACACGTGTGGTGTTAGAACATCGTTTTACCTTGACACGCATTGCTCCATACATAACACACCCCGTGTGAACTCCGGACAAGCCACCCGTGCGTTCATTGTAGGCGACTGTTTTCCGTGAAACTCCGTACTAAATTAAATACTCGATTCAGAGCACTATGGATTCCACGCATTCATACAGACCGTACGCACAACTGTGATACCAGGTGCATTGAATTATGCGGACTAGCGGATAGCCTTTGAAATGTGGTGCTGCAGAAAAATGTTGCGAAACTCTTGGACAGATTTTTGCACCAAAGACTCAATTCGAGACCACATTATCCGCATTATGTCTCCGCCGAATACTCGATTTCTTTGGTCATATTTCCAGGAAAGAAGGGCACAACCTGGAACAGCTAATGGTTGCCGGACGACGGATCGACGATAACCGTCCGAAGAGTCGTTGTCCCACAAGATGGTCCGATCAAATTTGTACTGCTTTCGGCATGGGTCTCCATGATGCACTTCACTATGCCGAAGGTCGCCACAGATGGGACAGCATTGTCATGCAGAAACTGTTTCCACGGAGGAGTCACGACCCTTAGTAATGTGGATTACGATGCGAGTAGGAGGAGGAGTCTAAATCCTCTCCTTAAAGGAAACTCTTGTCCAGTAGTGGAGTGTATAAAGAAGTGATGGTAATAAAAACATATAATGTGACAGACAACTACTCCAGTAGTCTGGTCTCAGTCTAGGGAATTTCCTGTACTATGAGTACCAGAGCAACGGAATTCATTCCGGAGCACCTTCCAGAATACCCAGACCAATGCCAATTTAGAAAAGTTCATTCCTCAAATTGGGCCTACCGGGAATCGAACCAGGGACCAAATGACGGGATGAACATGCCACTCAGAACTTTAAATGCCCGTCATTCTGAGGCATAAGTTGACAAGTCTCATGTGCCTGTAATTTCACCAGCACCCTTACCCTTCAAAACCGGGACGCAGTAATGTGAGGATTACTGCTTGGCAGCAGAAATAGGTACGATGGTAGTACTTCCCTAAGTGTCGACGACGAACTCTTTCAGAGGAAGTCAAAATCAAAGTCAAAGGTCATTTATTCCTATGTAAAATAAATTTACAAGTAAGAACGTCACTTTTAAGCTACTGCTTGTTCACTGCGCTGACCTCCCCGAGAAGAACGAGGAAGAAACTCTAGGGATTGCTCTTTTCAAATAAATTTAAATGATATGGAATACACTTTGAATCAAATTTGTGTGGAATCTAGAGGCATATCATATTTCCATACACCTTTATCTGACACGTAGTCTTCACTTTTGTAATATGACTTTTCATATACCGGGTGTAACAGAAAGGTGTGGTCATATTAAAGGACCCAAATGTACACTTGATTTAGACCCTGTGTGCAAAATATCAAATAAAAATAAGTGACTTTTAATGTTGATATAAGTTTAATTATGTTTGTATAAATAGTGATTGTCCGAAACAACCACTGCGTCACAACTCTATTGCTAGTTACGTTACTACGACTTCACAAATTCATTCATGAAACCTGGGAGGCCGCAAGGCGGGGCGAAAGAACAGCTGACTACAATTGAAATGCCATTGTAAAAACATGATTTGAATATGTTGATAATACGTTAATATTAAGTAACAAAATCTTTAAATACCTAGAAAAATCGAATCATTTCTAACAATATTATTTTATGCCATACCTAGGTACGCGTACGTATTTATTTACATACAATTTAAAGAATATTTATTTACTTATTAAGCCCGTAGTTACGCACGCCTTCATCGTATACACATTTTACATAGTTTAGTATTAATACATTTATTTACGACAATTTTACAATAGTGGATACTTTTTTAATTGGTACTTACCTACTGTTCAATTCATACACGTTTTAATGAATTTCCTACGAATTGTAATTGTACAATGTACGAAATATTGACTTGTTTACGATAATTTTGAATAATAAGCACAATCACTGCACGCACTGCTGGCACATTTCACACATTTACAGGTAAGGTTCAAAATGCCGACCTCCATGCAATATGCATATGTCCGTGTGTCGGTACAGAGACTGCTCTACTCTTTGAAGCATCTGCCGAGTGATTTGACTAAATGCCATTTCGATCCGCTGCCTCATTTCTTCTGCGCTTTCACAGGACTCCGCATAAACAATATTTTTTATATGATCCCATAAAAAAAATCGAGCGGTGTCAAGTCTGGGGACCGCGCTGGCCAGGGTACAGGACGTCCCCGCCCAATCCACTGCGGGAAACGGTCGTTCAGATGGGAACGTACATTTCGAGCAAAATGTGCGGGTGGTCCATCGTGCTGGAAAGTCATCCTGTGTTCCATCACGAGTCTCACGTATTGTGTCACTGGCAGGGCCATCAGAACGTCATCCAAGTCTTCTGTTAGGAATCTTAAATAATTGGCCCCATTCAGACTTGCCGGCAAAAACACTGGACCGATGACGGCACAACCTATTATACCAGACCACACGTTAATCCGCCACTGGTGTTAAAAATTTGATTCCCTTGATACGCGGGGATTCAAATGAGTCCAAAAATGTTCATTATGCATATTGATAATGCCCGCACGCGTAAATGACGCCTCGTCTGTCCACAGTACCGACGAAGCGAAGTCGGGAGACCTCCCAATCTGGTCGCGGTCGTAAACGTAACGGAACGTGGATCATAGTCCGCTTGTAACAGCTCCTGCGTTCTTTGAAAATGGTATGGGTGCTGGCCATCATCCCGTAGCACACGCCACACACTCATATGGTTCACACCACCAAAGGCTGCCGCAGCACGACGAGTACTTGTCTTTGGATTGCCGAGAAAATGTTCCAAAACATCTGCCTCGAATTCTGGGTCTCGTGAACTCGGCCGGCCTTCAGAACTGGAACCACGGAACGATCCACTATTATGAAGTCTCATAACCATCTTCCTGAAGCATTCCAGAGTAGGAAATGGTCGACGTCGTTTTTCTGGGACGCCATCAACAAACTTTGCCCAATAAATTTGGCGAGGCTGGCGCAAGCTCCCATCGGCTGCGCCTACGCACAACATCATCTCATAGTAATCACTATTGCTTAAGCGTGACATAGTTTAAATAAACACAAAAACGAGACACAAACAAAACGATGACACCTATTCAGTCCTCACAACGCAAACGGCAATTACAGACTGTTACAAAAAATAAAAAAATAGTGCCTCTGCCTCAGCGGCGGCGGCACATCAAAGGACGCCGACTGAAACGCAAATTTTGGAATATAGGGTAACGTTTTCATAATGTACATACAGGTGAAATTAAAATTATTACCATCCTTTTAAAATAAGACCCTTCTCATGACACAAATTACATCATTACATACACATTAAACGAATACCTATATCCTACGTATCTACGACCTTCAACGTTGCACTGCATACGCCTTTGTTCACCCGTACCACTTCCACACAACGCAAGAACTGACTGGGTGATTACGGATATACTGCACTAAGGAGGCAGTCACCCATCGGAAACCCACGACGTCCGAAACGAAAGCCTAACACACTAACCACTACACCATGGAGGCAGTCGACTATAGGAATCAAATCCACGACCTCCGAAACGAAAGCCTAACACTCTAACCACTACACCATGGAGGCAATCGACTATAGGAATCAAATCCACGACCTCCGAAAACAAAGCCTAACACTAACCACTACACCATGGAGGCAGTCGACTATGGGAATCAAATCCACGACCGCCGAAACGAAAGCCTAACACTCTAACCACTACACCATAGAGGCAGTCGACTATGGGAATCAAATCCACGACTTCCGAAAAGAAAGCCTAACGCTCTAACCACTAGACTATGGAGGCAGTCGACTATGGGAATCAAATCTATGACATCCAAAAAGAAAACCTAACGCTCTAACAACTACACCATCGAGCCAGTCAACTATGAGAATCGAATCCACGACCTCCGAAACGAGTCTAATATTAACCACTACTCCACATCACGATGTATAAAATCAAATGCTGGCGGCGAAAATCAAAGGTGATATTTTTGCCGCTAAAGTTGCCGCCAAAGGCTTGCAACTTCGCTACGATTACGTATCGCGTACGCAAGGCGACTAATCTTGATACTTTGTTTATTTAGGTAAGATTTTTTATGGTTTTACACTATTGCTAATTTAAACTATTCTAAAATATTTCTTTAGATGAGTAGATATTATTAGGAAGTAAGAACCTTAATAGGTTCAACGGATGTTAATTATTTTTAATTTCACCATGTAATAAACCCATACACAGAAAGTTGTCGTGTGTAGATAAGTCAAATTAAGCGTAAACCTGTTGTTAGAAACGTGTGCTCAGCAATAGACGTATGTAAGTTAGTAAAGTACTATTTTTTGCATAAGGTTTAGTCCACTACACTTGCATAGTAAGTACTAGTTGGAGACTTGACATTTTCGCATCTTTGAAGATTTCGGCAATTATCTCCGAAATCCAAGTTTTCTCACGATATTTTCATTTCCAAGCAAGTGATGAAAATTATAATAATTAATTCGTGGTTAACGATCAAAACTAATTTCTTGACGTTTGCCGACCTTCAGGTTGCACCTTTACGATGAAAGTGTCCCAATACAAAATTTCAACTTTTTGGGAATACGCAAAATAAGATTCAAGTTGTGTTCATTTTCATATTATTTTATTTATTACTCTTGAAGTACTAAAGGTCATGGCCTTATTAGTCTTTGAAAATAATGAGGAAAAATGGAACTTTACAACTGAAAATTGTTTCTGATCATTTTAATGTTCAACAATTTAAAAACATAATTTACAAAAACTAGTCGCCGATAGGTCTTTTTTTAACGATTTTTTGTTATCATTTAACGTATTAAGAATTAAGTCTTTTTAATGTTCATCAGCTAAGCAAGATGTCATAACCCATGATATTGTTTTGTGATCCCTAACTCACAATTAAAAAAGAAGAAAGTCCACGAAACAAAAAAGTCAGTCCCTTTAAAAAGTAAGTTAATAAAAAAATATATTTTTTTTTAAATATTAAGCGACGGGTCGAACAAGTCGTGTACCCGGTGGAAAGCATCACGCATGTCCATAACAGTAGCACTGCCGCTCGAAGGTTACTGCTACGGCGTCCATCTCTCTGAGACATAGTGGACAAGTCCCATGTGCCTGTAATTTCACCAGCACCCTTACCCTTCAAAACTGTAACACGGTAAAGTGGCAGTACTACCCTGGACGAACTCACAAGGAGCTCTACTGCTACTAGTGATTGTTGAATATGATTTTCGGAACGAAAATGGCTCAAATGCTAATCCGTCAATGGCAGCGTGTTGTCTTTGCAAATGCAGATTCAACAATAAATGCGGCGTTAATATCTCGACGCGGGAGTAGAATTTTTAAACTGAAAGAACAAAATGAAAGGGACCTTTATGAATCAGTGCTATTCGAGCTTTAATTGCACAATTTCATCTTCACCACAGTGTGACTAATGTAACAAAATATTTTTTAAGATGGTTTTACGGTATAAACTCATTTTTAAATTTTTTCATTTGGGTCACTTTCATTGTAAGGGTGCGAAGTATTAGTCGGATGATTGCGTCATATTGCGTCATGCATTAGAAGAAACATACCGACTGATTCCCTAGCCGCCATGCGTTAGAACAGTACCGGCGGATAGAAAGAGACAAATTTCATTCATTAAAATACAATAGATGAATGCGTATGATATGGTAAAAAGAAAAGAGATAACTTTAAATATGTGTTTTTTAGAGGACATTAGTTTTATTAATGGATATTAAATGGAAATTTGTGTATTTTGTATGTTTGAAGATATGAAGTTAACGAAACCATATTACGTTATTATGTACTAAGTTTTAAATAATAGTTTTATTATGAAGTAGTGTATTTTGGCAAAGTAATCGATAATATTTATTTTTCATTAAATGTTCACACGCATATTACATGAATAAAATAATAATAAATTTAGTAAATTATAACATAGTAATAAGAATATGGCATTAAGTACTTTATCATTTACAATAACATGCCTGAATTTCACAATTTTTTCAAGTTACGTAATTTGGTTGTATTATGATACTCAATAGAGATGTGATGTGACTATTTATTTTCGTTAAATGACATCAGCTGATCGAAACTGTTCATGGCGAAATTTCCATAAATAACGTAGTGTGTACTAAAACAACTTTGCTAACTAGTTTCATACCATTAACTGAATCCGACCTTCAAATATGACCACACCTTTCTGTTACACCCTGTAGATTTTAAGACTTTCGTGGTTATTCACTAAATGATTATCACTAGTATCAGGTTTCTTACCACGGTATGACTTCTTTTTATTTTCCCGATTGAGTCAACCCGTGACCATGGAGCGTGCAACCGTTCCGAAATATCGGGAAAATAAAAAGAAGTCATACCGTGGTAAGAAACCTGATACTAGTGATAATCATTTATATAACTTTTCAATTAAAACATTTTTAATGTAGTTTTTAAATTTAGCAAATAATAATAAGATTCAGATTCAGATTCATTTATTTCTCAAATATAACATTACAGTATAAATTGCACTACATGTCAAAGTATAAGAAATTATATTGAGATCGTCAGACAAAAAGGAAAATTATGAGAAAAGCACACAATAATTAGAAAATTAACAATTCATTATATAATATTGTTGTCATTAAATTATATATCAAATATTATTCTCCATCAAGGATCGTCATAAGTTGATAACAATTATACAAGAGTATGTTAATGCGGTAAAAATTACAATAAAAATATAGAAAATACTGAATTCGTTACAATTTAAAGTCCATAAATTCTTTTACGGAGTATATAGGATTTTTCAAGAAAAGGTCTTTCAGCCGGCGCCCAAATATTTCGTCAGACGGTTCAAGTTTGAGAGTAGCGGGTAAACGCTCATAGTAAGTAGGTCCGATGACACGCGGGTTTTTCTCTGCA
>NW_020654940.1:8349-11057 GCF_003589595.1 Hyposmocoma kahamanoa
ACTGTTCTCAAATGACCGGTACGGCGAAGTGGGATGCCAGAAACATTCACAGTACCAAATGAAGACAAATTATTTCTAACATACATTATAATTTCGTATAAGTAGAGTGAGTAGTGCGTCATTATGCGTTGCGCTACAAAGAGATTTCTGCAGGAATGTCTGTGTTTTACCCCAACCAATACGCGTACGGCACGTTTTTGCATTAGCATGACTCTATTGGCATCCGTGGAGTTACCCCATATGAGTGAACCGTACGACATCAGCGAGTGGAAATATGCAAAGTAGACCTGTCTTAATGCAGAATCAGAAATGAGCAATTTCAGTTTACGCAACGCAAAGACTGCACCACTCAGTCTATCACACAGTCTGTCAACATGGCACTTCCAGTTAAGGTTCGAGTCCAGATTGAAGCCAAGGAACCTACTCTCATTGCATATCGGCATCGGATTGCTTGCTACACACGGAGGAACTGTGAGACCTCGACCCGAGAAAACCATGATGTTGGATTTAGTGATATTCAGCAGCAACCCATTCGATGAAAACCACCTCTGGAGCTGCTCACACTCTTCATCGATTCTCTGTCCCAGCTGCTCGTACGTGCGCGCGCTAACTATAACCGTTGTGTCATCCGCAAACAGTACGGAGAGGCCGGCTGTGATGGCAGTGGGAAGGTCATTTATATATAATAGAAATAGCGTGTTTCCTAAGGCAGACCCTTGAGGAATTCCTAGGTTCACACTGCCAGCAACGGACTCCAGTCTTTTACCGTTCGAGGATAATTTCACCACTTGCCTCCGATCCGATAAGAACGAGGTGAGAAGTTTGTGGCTCTTACCCTGTATTCCATAATGATATAACTTATCCAACAACAGTTCATGATTAATCACATCAAAGGCCTTGGACAAGTCACAAAATATGCCCGCCATTTTATACTTCTCATCCAGACCGGAAACTAAGCAGTCAAATATTTTATGTGCCGCGGTAATTGTAGACATCTTCTGCCGATATGCAAATTGCTTATCTGTCAGCAATTCATTGTCCTCAAGGTGGCCCATTATGTGGGAAGATAGTGTAACACATTTTTTTTGGTAGATCTCTTAAATACCAAAACAAAAAACAAAATTTATCTTCTCTCCTTGGTAATTTCACCATTCTTGTACAACATGTCACTTTGACATTATAGTTTAAAAATATTTAGTAAATTAGTTGAAACTTAAGTGTTGGTGTAATCTATTCTTTAAACCATTCACATATGTATTACCTGTTGGTGAACGATTTTTCTATAAAATCAATAGCGTGAATGGGTACCCTGTAGTTTGACATATTTTTGAAAACACCAACCCTGGCTAATTTTTCTTGTTTGGTATCACAGAAAACTAGTGCTGCGTACCAATTAACTCGATTTTACTTTTGTAGTCGAGTCTCATGTAAATTATAGCTTTTCTTTAATATTTCCATGTCGAACGCCGCCATTTAGGTTGCCAAGTACTTCCTGTAAGGTAATCTACGTAAACCTGGAATCGCCATGTATTCTAGCGGGTTTAGGTGATAAGACTTTGGAGCTGTATATAGATGATTCGATAGATTGTCTGTGGCGTTGTTCGCGGGTAACATCTCTTAGGAGGAATTCGGCGGAAACTCATCTTTTCTGTTCGACACGTCGGCGAGCAAGGTGTTCCAGTTTTTACATCTACTACGGTGATTTATCCCATTGGGGGCATGGTCCCCCAATGCCTCTTTTTATAAAATAAACTAGGAATAGCCAGATGCCGTAATTATGGGTCTCCGAACCCTGTACCAAAAGTAAAACCCGTGCCACCGGACCGCATGGTGAGTTGACCTCTGGATTCTTTCCTTCATTAGATGCTTCGTCATTTATATCAATGTACTGTAACAATCTGTTTTGTTGCAGGGTTTTATTTTTTCTTTTCTTTCTTATTTGTACCTTTGGTACTTGCAATTTCTAATCTCGCCTTCAACTGAATGGCTGAGACAAATCTGCTGTAACTAGTGTTCTGCTGTGCCCGACCACGTGTCATGAGCTCCACGGGTGGTCGGCATCTACTTATAACAACGTTACTCCTGTAGCAACTACGCTGTCTTCGCAGCGGCTCTGGAATGTAACTTAAATATGCATCCAGTAAACTCCAGGTCAGTGACGTGTAAGTGACGTTACTCCTGTGAAACCACGCTGTCTTCGCAGCGGGGCTGGTTTTGTGATTTAAATGTGCATCCGGTAAACTCCAGGTCAGTGACGTATAAGTGAAGTGTCCATGTGGCACTCATGTACTTTCATAAACTCTTAGTGCAGTGTATTAGCTCTAAGTATACTTAAAGGTAACCTTTTGTATGTAACTAATAAGGGCAGTAAACATATTCATACTCTCCCTTTGTAAACTCGGGAAGTAAAAATACTAGTTCTTCATGCTGTACCTATAAATTTAATTATAACATGTAACTAATGTAAATTTAAAATAAAGCATTCTGGTTATTTCTACTTGAAACTTGTTTTCGTTGTGTGTAAGGCGCCCTTCCTTCTCCTCGCTTATAAATTTTACACGCATCATCGGGTCAACCAGAACTCACACCCACCAACAAGTCTCATGCTCACTCAAACCGACTGGAGCTGACCATTACAGTGTCGTACCCAACGTGTGGCCCGAAAGTTTCAAATAGAAGTAACTTAGTAATTTTATTGTAATAACTCT
>NW_020654941.1:0-30868 GCF_003589595.1 Hyposmocoma kahamanoa
GTCGCGCATACAAACGATCCTAGCGCCAGTGGTAGCCCGTGGAACTAATTTTACGGACACGCCTCGTATTTTCGATAAATTACCAAATGAAATTAAATTGTTGCAAGGACATGCTTTTAAATTACAATTGACACAATGACTTTTGACGCATTGCATCTATAGTAATAAATAGTATAATTTACAAATGTTGTACATTAATTTGAAACTACAGAGACCAAACATTAAATCCATTAATATTGGCACATCTGCTTGCAGGTTGATTACAATGCAATGTACCCTTATACTTAAGACTTGTATGATTTCTGTATTCTGGCAATTAAACGTATTCTATTCTAAAACATTCATTGGTAATTATATAAAATTTAAAGTATGTACAGACATTGTGAGTTAATTTCTTAACAATACATATATATATAACAACAAACGGCATATAAAGACCCAAGTGCCTACAATTTCATCAGCAGTCACATCCCTCAAAACCGGAACGCAACAATGCCCACTGTTATCCGATTAAGGAATTCCCTTCAGTAAGAGCCTCGCAAGAAATGAAAGCAATATGAGACATAATTTACATGTGTAATTACATAGTTTGCCATTTCGTTATAGACTTGTAGTAAATTCCATTCTGTATATACTAATAATTTTATTTTAAATTACTAACTTCTTTATTTGACATAAGATAGGCATTATTTTGCAAGTTTATTCTAAGTGGCAGATAACAGAATTGCTGTGACATTACCAAAGTCTTGGTTATCAGACAGCTGCTTCTATTGACAGGATTCAATCTCCTGACATTAATCAGTCTATTCAAAATTCAATTGACAAATATTGTAATTAACAAGGCAATAGAGAAAAACTGTAACAACACATCGACAGCAAAAGAAAGGTTGTCTAAAAAGTATGTGAACAAAATTAATCGTACATTAAACCTGCTGCATCAGATTATTCGGAGAATTTGCAGTGCGTGATTCTACCAGCTACAAATTGTTGTTCGAAAATACTAAACATATATAACATACTGCCTTTGCCACGCGTGTACATTAGGGATATCTGTGTATTTGTCATTTCTCATCCTCAATATTTTAAGACACGTGGTAAAGTCATTCAAAGGCAAACTAAAGCAAAAATTATGAATCTTTTATACTAAACCCGTTGCAATAAAGTGATTTATAAGAATAACTGCTTCAACAAGTGTATAGCTATTTTCGATAAATTACCAAATGAAATTAAGTTGTTGCAAGGACATGCTTATAAATTACAATTGACACAATGACTTTTAACGCATTGCTTCTGTAGTAATAAATAGTATAATTTACAAATGTTGTACATTAATTTGAAACTACAGAGAACAAACATTAAATCCATTAATATTGGCACATCAGCTTGCAGGTTGATTATAATGCAATGTACTCTTTATACGTAAGATTTGTATAATTTCTGTATTCTGGCAATTAAACATATTCTATTCTAAAACTTTAATTAGTAATTATATAAAATTTAAAGTATGTACAGACATTGTGAGCCTATTTCTTGACCGGCATATAAAGATAATCTGCATGATACAGAATGCATGTGTACTATGATGCCCTTTTTTTTTGTTAAATTAACAAATTATTTCTATTATATTAAGCTAGAGATCACTCACGTTCATCTTACGGATTGTCTGATAAACTGATTAGACGAGGTTTTAGGCAAAATAAATGACCAAATATATACATTACTTCAGGTATCATTGTTAATTTATAACAAGATCGTAGACTAAGTAATGGGTTCATTTCACTTTTTCAATGTTGTAAGTCTTGTTTAGACAACATCTATACCAACATCGTACCTAATATCTTTATGAATAAATCAACGTCCGATGCCTGCGGTCAGTTTACTACTTTTAATGCACCTTTCGTACAGCACGATGTTCATTAATTCTATAATTCAATTTGATAATTTAAGTCTAAAGTCATAACACTAATAATTCTTTGAAATCAAGTAATTGGGCCACGGTGGAAATGATAGGACCTGTACACTAGTGACAGTTTTAGCGACTTTGCTAGAGAGTACGCGTTATTATTTATCTTCGTATTGTTGCAACTAAAGTGATGTCATGGCTAAGAGATAAAAGTTTCTATTCTACTAAGGACTTCTTTATACATAAATCTCAATAATTTTGATCTTTGAACTTTTTTAACAAAACATATATACTTATATTATTTTTATATTATTGACATTTTCATGACACGACAGTAACTACTGTTATACTATGTAATCTTAAAAATTAAGCTATAATATAATATTTCGTTGTATTTTTATTGTTCTAAGATTAAATAATTCAATGTATACTTTTATATTGCAACACCCTAATAGTTTGTTTGTATGAGATGCCTTTCTCAGTGTTATCCATTATGCAATTAAATAACAGGAATTTCTTTAGCTTTATTAAGCTGTTAAAATAAAGATGCCCATCGATTTGCATGCTAAAATCGGTAAATATAAGAATTGTTTTAATATGTATAGCTACTTGTACCATCCCATTCAAAAGAAAACCATATTTTCAACGAATAAATATAATTAATTCAATGAAATGATAATATATTTGAATACTATGATGTGATAAATAAAATAGTAAAAACGACTTGGAATTGGAACATTATAAACAGCGACACTGGAAGAGACAAAAGTCATAAGTTAGCTTTTCAATTAACGTTTAATAATAAAATTGCAAAACCTGTCATTTAATTGTTATAATTTTACTGCCATTTAGGTACTGGTACAACACGGGTTAACTCTGATCTCACTTGTCTCACTGATCTCAATTAAGGTAATCTTTACATACCGCTTACAGATCGACATATTAATTTTTAAAATATAAACTCCCAAACTAAATACTCTCAACGCCTTTAAATCGATAGATATTAAAAATACCTTCTACTGATATTGATGGTATTTGTTTTCTGACCTTGTGAAGCAAAGCTATTCCTCTCTTTTTTTTTTTTAAATATCAACCTTACCAATCTGGAACAGATTTTAACACTATTCTCAGTGAAATCAAAATTATTCTTAGTCAACTATGCGCACATTCTTTTTCTTTTATAGGTATAGATATATCTAAGAATTCGATGTGAAAACATATTTTTAGCTATTCATTACTTTGCTATGACATTGTTCTTAAACGCATCCTTTCTTCTTGAATTAGAAAGTTAAAAATAAAATGTTTTCAATATTAATTTTCTTATTTAAACATCATATACTATCCAAATAATGTAAGTTTTTATATTGATTTTATTACATAACATTATTATTATGTTAAAGAAAAACAGTTAGTTAAGTAAGAACATGGATAAGTATTAAAAATTTGAAACAATTCACAAAACTCTAAGATTATCAAATTTATAAGTGTTAAAAACTACGAGCACGTTAGCTCAAAGTACCGCACGCAAAATAGGCGCCTTGTCGTTGAGTTGCGGATACCAGCCCGTTGCACCAAGCACCAAGTAGCTCAAAGTATATTTTTATCACTTTTGGCTTAGTTATGCCAAAACTATAAAACCAGTCCTGCTCAACTAGACTACTACTACTCGACCACGCACACTTTGTTGCTTTGCAGTCAGCATACGACACGCAAAAAGTAACGCGTAGTGCAGCACAAAAAGTGTGACGCGTGTGAAAGAAAAGTTTGTTTATCTCTGTTACTCTTTTGCTCCGTTTCACTTCGAACGGTCCAAAGACCAAAGTGTTAAGATTGACGCGCTCTTGACTGTACCAAACAATGTCTCGTACACAATCTGGTTTCACTGATATTTCGAATTTATGCCACTTACGAGATTGACAACTATATTGACACAAAAGCTTTATAACCAAAGACCATTATACAGCCGCTGCTGAGTCTAACGATAAAAATCTATGGTTACAGGGATCAACTTTAACACAAAAGGTGGTAGGCAAAATCACACTCGCCTGTTTCCGTACAACAAACCTCTAAACATTCGAAGAACTCATTATCTCCTAATTCTCTGAGTCAGTAGATGAATTCACTACAGCTTAGAAAATCACAAAGTAAAAGAGGGTCAGAACCGATCAACAATGGGTATTCGCGTAATGAAAACAAAACGTAATCTGTATCAGAGCGTGTGCGGAATGCCCACTGCAAGCGATGTAGTTGTAGACTACACTGATTTGTTGACCACCACTGAGCCAACGATTTTAGTAAAGCAGCGACATCGTTCCGAAATAGAATAAACACATAATCAACACGTAAGAAAAAGTTACTTGCGACACGCCCGCTCAATAAGAAATACTTTCCAGAACAACAGAATTCATTCCAGGCGCCAGCCAGTACACCCAGACCAGAATCAATGTAGAAAAGTTCTTTTGCCCAAAAGGTCCTACCAGGAGTCAAATTCAGGACCTCTTCATCCAGCGCCCACAGCGCGAGTCGTTGGGCGACTGAAGTCGTCAATTTGAATTTTTATTTTAGAATCAGATATTTGTAAGTGCAAAGCATTAAGAACAACTCGAACAGAACTTAATAAAAGTAATACGATCTCGTCGAAGTAATAATTTACAAACAAATAATTCGTCGTAAATATTCGATTTGTACTCGATACTATTTGTATTGAGTACAAATAGCTGTTTGATAACATATTACGTGCTATGCCACATAGCCAATTAACAAGTGTAGAAAATAACCCATTGTTTATGGTCCTAAAGATTTGTATCTCGCTACCCAGTAACATCAGAGTATTGTCACTTAATACATTTACACGTAAAATAAATACACAATACATCTGACGAGTATTGCAACAATATTATAATTAAGAACTTTGGTATTACTCTATAAAAGGATTTATGGTCCGCAAAACTAACTCGTAGACTAAGCAACCAGATGGACGTCTCTAAAGTATTAGTGACGACTGATTAATATAATTCGTAATGTAATTTATGTAATATAAATATAATAATAAAACTCCAATGATAAACTCTGAACAAGGAATCGAAAGTCTTTTGGGTGCACCAGATATACATACGAGTACATTCTTAAAGCAGCCACAGCAGTACTCATAAGGACAATAAACTCGAGCGAATATTAAATACTCCTAAAACGTCACATCTACAAACTTCTAAACCCTGGAGTAAAAGTCAGTTTCGCTCAAGGACAACACGACAATTCAACAAATAGAAAAATGGCTATTAAATCTTGAATATTAACAAACTGTAGATTTAACACCTATCAAATAATTAAAAATTCAATAACACACTGTCGCCTAATAGACACAACCACTTACGTGCATTTTCAATTTTTTTATTCAAGGAATAAACATAAACATCCTTACTGTCTACCCAACGTACATTGGACGAAAATAAATTACAATGAAATGCCTTAACCTAATAATTAGTAGGCATTAGCTTCTTCTAAAATATCACTTTGGAACATTCACCTAATTGTATTAGATTAAACTTTCGACAATGTATAAACTAATTTACAATTCTACTTTATATGATTAATATTTAAAAGTTCTTTTCTATTCAGTTTTATGTATTAAACATAATATTAACATCGTTTGGAGCAGTGAATTTTACGGTATGTTACCTTAATTCACTTGGATTAATTTACCTGGGTGAATAAAGTACACTTTCAGTTAACTTAAATCATCTGAGTGCATTAAACATGATTTTACATAAATATTTAATTTCATTTCAAAATATTTTATTTCAAGATTAGATATTGACATCTTAGACTTGGCATAGGTAATTTAAATGCCATGAACTGATAATATATTTTAATTTAAGTGATCTTAACGAATGAAAACCATAATTTCTCGACGTTTTCATGAGAGTATTTGTTGGCCATTATTGGTACATTTTTGTGATAGATACCATAAACCATTATTATTTATTTGTACACCAAATAGTAAGATATCATTTTTCATTTCAATTTATTTCAATTCAGATGCCGAGCAAATGCCAAAATCGTAAATTAAAAGCTGGCGGGTACGGCCGCCTAGTGACGGCAATCTTTGAAAATAAGGCCGGTTACAAATCCATTTGCATTTGATAATGTTTATGTTTTTTGTGAAATGGGTGTTTAATTTTGTGTGTAAAATAAAAGTTCATATTTCGTATATAAAAGAATTTTAGGCTTAGCCTTGGGCATGCGCACCCTATACGACAGGTACACGAGGTCGTGATAGGAAAAGGCATCGGCCGTAAATTGACCATGCTTGGTGACAAGTTCGGGAGAAGAGACTGCTATGAGGTCCAGAAGAGAGGGAGTACAGTTAGGAAAATGATGCGTAGCGTTAGATGGAAGAATATGTAAGTTAGAGTAATTTATAACAGAATGAAGACTGCTCGAACGTGAATCATTTTTAAGAAGGCAAGTATTAAAATCACCCAACAAAATGGTATGATCATATGAAGGAGCAAAGTCTTCAAGGAGCTTTTCAAGAGCGGAAAAGTAGTCAATTCTTAGAGACTCCTTCAAACTCCCAGAAGTAGCTTATGATGAGACAAAGTAACTTCCAGAAATAGATGTTCTGCAGTATCAGGTGGAGGGGGTTGATATGAAGTACTGAGGATTGCAAAAGGAATATGGCTACGAAGATAAATGGCTACCCCACCATGTGAAGAACTAGCACGGTCATTGCGAATCAGTTGGAAACCTGGAAGACAGACAGAAGTAGAAGAAAGGCTAGGATTTAAAAATGTCTCCGACACAAGAATAGCGTGGATATTTTTGTTGTCAAACATAGCTAGCATGTCCGCATAATATGCTGGAATACTCTGTGCGTTGATGTGTACTATATTGAAATTCTTAGGAACTTCTGAGAAGGTGTTATGCAGCAGCTCATCAAGGGCAGGCAAACTGTGGAAGCTATCGTCAGAAGACTCAGGGGAGCAAGACATATATAAATCACTTAGATTACATATTGATATATCCATAGTTAATTGGTATATAAGTAATAACAAAATATTAATAAAATAATATTAAAAATAAAAAAATAAAAAATAAATAAACAAATAAAAATAAAAATAAAATGAAAATAGAGTGAATAAATTAATAAAAATGTATGTATTTTACGTAAATTTCGTGCATAATAGGCAATACGGCGTAGAGTTGCGGAAACAAGCTCAGCAGTGATATTGACCAATTTCTATTTTCAGGACAACTGAACTGAATAAGACCAACGTGACTACTGCCTGACTGTCGCACCACCTACCGACAACCCGCGCTTCTACTTCCGCAGCCGATGCTTATCGAGATTTCAGTGCAAAATGTCACATAGGTGATATTGTAATTATATAATTTTTTTTATTTATTTAAACACTTTATTGTACCACAAAGTAACTTACAAATTTTCAGAAATAATTTAAATATTTGTTTACAAAGACGAGCTTATCCCATAAAGAGATTTCTTCCAAATAACCTTTGAAAATCTGAGAGGAAAGTTGGTTTTTACGGTGGCACTAAAAATAGATAAGTAAAGAAATGGAATATACTATACTCAATAAATACACAGATAAATTTAATAAATCAAATGTACATATGAATACATATATATTAAGTAATGTTGATACATTAATACATACAAAGTCTATAATAAAATGAACGCACAAAATAAAACTATAAATAAATATATCAAATGTAAATAAATATTTCAAAAGCTCTAACATGTGAAGTTTGAAAAATCACAAAATTTCAAAAGAGCACCCTTGAAAACCCGAACCGAAGGCGACTGTCTGACCTCGACCGGGAGAAGGTTCCACATACGGGCAGCATTAACTGTGAACGAGTTCGAATATTTTTGGGAACTGTGTTGTGGAAGGACGAGGGACAAATTGGTGCCAGAACGCAGGCGGTCACCCATAGCCTGAAGGTATTGAAAACGCTCACGTAGATAGCTAGGTGAAGTGCGATGGAACAGGATTTTATAGAGGAAGCATAATATGTGAACATTTCTACGTAAACGAATAGGCAACAACTTCAACTCATCTCTAAATTTGGAAATGTGGTCGTACTTTTTCAATCCAAACACAAATCTGATACATTGATTTTGCAACCGCTCCAATTTATTAAGAAGGTCCTCCGAAAGATTTAGATACGAGACGTCACCATAGTCCAGAATAGGAAAAAGAAGAGTGCGTATGAGCATAAATTTGGTAGACAGAGGAAGAAAGTACTGCATCCGCTTGAGGGAATGAAGTGATGCAAAGATTTTCGTCGGAATCATAGAGTCGGAATTCAATGTGCCGATAGTAGTAACTACATCTTCCAGATGGGCTGCAGTATAGATTTGAAGGTCATCGGCATAGAGGTGGAAAGAAGACGTGAGTGATGATGTAATTCCACCGATAAAGACGGAAAAAAGTATAGGTGATAAAACCCCACCCTGCGGAATGCCAGCCGTAAGGCTACACCAGTCCGAGTGCATGTCACCGGTCTTTACGAGCTGGGAGCGACCAAACAAATACGAACGAAACCAGGATTCGGCTAAGGGAGGTAGATTTAAAGTTCTAAGCACAGCATAAAGCAAATTAAAATCAACAGTACTGATAGCAATGCTGAAATCCAATAAAGTGAGGACAGTAACTTTTTTATTTTCTATATTTAGACGAACGTCGTCAGTGATTTTCACCAGAGCAGAAACCGTGCTATGGCCCGCTCGAAAACCAGACTGCAGATGGTTGAAAATATCGTAACGTAGGAGGTGGTCAGTGAGTCGATTATGGACATAGTGCTCAAGGATTTTGGACAATACGGGAAGTATGGAGATAGGGCAGTAATGGGAGAGAGAAGGATTTGATTTTTTAGGGAGAGGAATTACATGGGCTTGTTACCACTCAGTGGGAAACACACCACTGGAAAGGGAAAAATTGAGGATATGAGCTAGGATAGGAGTTACAAGGTCCTGTATTGGAGTGATCATATCAAGACTCAAACCGTCATTACCAACAGCCTTCGTGGTGACAGACTTAAATATTTTCAACACATCTGCTGTCGTAACCTTCCCAAAATCAAAAGAGTCTGAAGCAAGACAAGGTGCATTGGCCAGGACAGATAAAGTTCGCGATTTTATGACAGAATCTAAACATACTGGGGAAGATGTAAAATAGTCGTTCAGCGCGTTAAGATCGACATTGAAGGGAAAGACATGATCAGTTTTACCGATACCCAGTGACTTCAAATATTTCCACATCTTAGTATGCGGACAACCTTCGATAGTGGAGTGAATATGTTTACGCCTGGCGTTCCTACAGAGCTTGTTGCAGCGGTAACGTAACTCGATGTAGGACCCACTATTGATTTCGGTTGGATTCTTCCGCAATCTGATACCTGCTCTGTTGCGCCTCTCCATAACCTCCTTGATATCTGGCGTGAGCCAAGGGACGGGGAAATGTTTGACTCGGACAACTTGAAGAGGAGCATGCTTGTCAAAGATGGTCAAAATAATAGAGTTAAAAGCTTGAACCATTTCATTCACGTCCTCCGCTCCAAACACTAGCTCCCAATCAGAATTCAGCACATCATCAAAAAGGGCATTTTGTTTATTTTACCATAATTGCGGTGCATTAAGGTTTTATGTCTACGCTTACGTGGACGAATTTTGAACGAAGCATAAATTAAATCGTGTGACGAAAAAGCAGCAGCATTAAACTGTCCATGAGAATCAATCAGCTCAGGAGAAGAAGTGACGATCAGATCAAGAAGGGAAGGTTGACCATTATGCGGAAAGTGAGTGGGACACAACTCGAGGCAGTTCAAATAAAGTGAATGGAAGAGTGAAAGCAACTTCCTCGATCGGCAGTCACTCTTAACAAGGCAGGTTGAAGTCACCCATGAGTATAATAATTATGTTCGTAGCGGGTACGTAGATCAGCCAGAACCGATTCTAGTTGCTCAAAGTAGTCAACTCTTAGGTGAGGACTGTAAAAAACTCCCAGTAGGGCCCTAGTGTGGTGAAGAGTGACTTCCAAAAAAATATATTCAGGAGAGTCCGCGCTAGTCACCGACTGTGCTACCATCTCGCAGTCAATCGTACATCGTAGATAAATCGCTACGCCACCTCCACCAACCATCCTCATACGACTGCCCTGGGATCCAATGGTGTAGGCTCGATCATTATGAAATGAGTCTTAAACCTGATAAAGGGTACCGAGTAGATGGTAGTGAAGGTTTAAGCCATGTCTCCGAAATAAGGACTGCATGAATATTTTTGCTGGTGAAAGATGTCACGAGATCGTTATAATGACTAGTAAGGCTTTGCGCATTAATGTGCACAACGTTAAAATTTTTCGGTAGAGATGAGAAAGTAACCTTCAGTCTTTTCTCAAGCGAGGGCATGTCATCCTCTGCATCCGAAAAAGCAGTTGAGAGGACGACAAAGAGATATATTCAGAACCCGAATCAGTGTTCAAAACATCCGACGTTGAGCTGATATAATTATAGTTTATATTTTATGTATAAATAATAGTGATATAATATGTGTAATATAAATATAATATTATATAGTATAATATAATATAATAGTATTTATGAAGACAAATTAACCTTTCCTTTTCAATCAGCTTTCGCCAGCAGCTATTACAGTAAAAGAAAAACAAATTTAAAACCACTAAACTTAATTATAAGAAAGACAATAGGTACCTAATTAAACCCGACAATAAAATAACGGCATTTACTATGAGAAAAAAAGAAATAATTAAAAATAAAGAGATTTAAAGTAATTTGCAATAAATTAAAGAATTTTATAACTACACGCATTGTCAATTGAAAAAGTTTAACACAATGATCTTATAAAATGTTTAACAATAACAGTTTTCTTTCCCTAAGGTACTTGCGTGAAACAGAACGTAACTAGTGTAAAAAAATAAAAATAAATGACATTAACTGTCAACAAGCAGAAATTTTTAAACTTTCAGAAGTTACGCATAAAAATAATAAAAGTAAAAGTGTGGTGAAATGAGAAAGTAATTTTGCTGGAAATTATTGAACCAAAAGAAATGCTAACAAAAAAAACGATGTACATTGCTTGCTACGCACTAGAGCCGAAAATTTATTACATAGCCGGCATATTATTTGGATTTCATAGCTGCAGATCTTGTGGGGCGAGTTTTACTTGGAGGCCGGTTGGAAACATCATGTGCTCTCGATAGCGGAGGGTTAATCGAGTCACCAACAGCAGACCTTGAGGAGCTACAACTTGTGGCTGAGTTGGAAGGATTTGACGGCGGCGTCGGTTTGCAGGTCGTGAAGTTCGATAACTCTGTCATAGTTCTGACCTTCTTTTTCGTCCTATCGGAACAAACCACTACGACTTTGCCATTCATAGTCCAGCAGCCCTTGATGCCGAGTTTTTTACGGGCTTCCACAAAAACAGCATTCTCATATTATTAAAAAGGATGGACGTAGATGGTAGAGTGAAATACGTTGATTTAAAGAGACATGTTTATTGTTCGGTCTCCAGAATATGAGTGAGTAAATAATACAATATAAAATAAAATGTAAAGTTAAATGCTAACCAAGCAATACTCACCACATGTTGCAGTTAGACTATAAATATATTGCGTGTTACTTGTTAAAACACATTTTTTTTAAACTTAATTACAATAAATTCTTAATAATTACTTAACAGTCCAACAAAACTTTACTAATTAATTTACAAACAATTTAGTATTATTCTTATGTGTAATATATTCTTTGCCATCTTTCAAAATTTTTACATTTGGTGAAAAATCTTCAATAACAATATATGATCCTAAATAAATGTTATCTAATTTACTTCCTACTTGGTTTTTCAAAAAAATGAAATCATCTTTCTTATATTTTACAGTATTCAAATGTTTATCGTAACTTATCTTTCTTAAAGTTTTCCCATCTAATAAATTATTTCTAGTGTCAGCCTGTGCTCGTTGTAACCTGTATCTTAGTTGTAAAGGATAAGCATCAGGATTATATAAAGGTTGCAGTGCTTCTGGCACGGTATGCAAGAAGACGTCGGTTCGAATCCGACCGGATCGAAGGAATTTTTTCTGAGTGTTTTTTCTGAGTGTTGGATCTTTGTATTAATAATTATAACAAACTAGTGGAGTAATTTCACAAGAAATAATTGAATATCAATTCAATAAAAATTTAATTTATACATTATTTGCCAAAAAATCTAAAATGTCAGTTATATTCGGTAAAGGGAATTTATCATCCTGTATTACGTTGTTTAAGTGACGATAATCTACAATTAATCTCCATTTTTTCTCTCCTGATCTATCTGTCTTGTTGGGAACTAACAAAACTGGACTTGATCACTCTGATGTGGTTTCCTAAATAATATCATTCTTTAGCATATCGTCTACTTGTTTCTGTATTTCACCTTTAAGTGCCTTAGGTAGCCTATAAGGCTTGGTATACACTGGTGAAGTATTGTCTTTTAATTTTATGGAATGTTCATATAAGTTGGTAGTAGACAATGTATCGCCTGGTAAATGAAAAACGTATTTAGCGCTCACGTTTTCTATACTTATCTGCTCCTCTTCATTTAAATAAGAAGGCAAGTCAAGTAAATTAAAAAGTTGTCTGATTCTATCTGGCGATATCTTCTCATCATCAAATTGGTATACGTTATAATAGTTTAAACTATGAATATCTACATCTTTAATATCTACTCTAATAATAATAATAATAATAATAACGCACACACTCAACATAGCCCCACACTAGGGAAACCCTGTGTCGCGGGTGCCATGGACACACACATAGACAACCACAAATTACACCCAAACTCACGAGAGAAATAAATGTAGGCCATACAAATATTTCTCCCGGCCCGGGAATCGAACCCGGGGACCTCTGCGTGGCAGTCCGGTATGGTAACCGTTCGGCCACGGAGGCAGTTAACTCTGACTGGTTTGTCAGTCGTATTGAGCATGCAAATTGGAATAAGTCCATACTTTGGTTTCACAATTACTCCCGCTGTGTACACACCTTTATGTACTTGTTTTGCTAAGACAACGCATTCACTGATGTGTGCCGTAGGTACGTGTCAAATTACTTCACATCGTGGAGAAATTATTATTTGATTTTTATCAAACTGAACAGTTACGTAGTGGTCCTGGTTTTCCAAACTCAAGGTACCATCTTTGTAACTCACCACTGCGTTATACTTTTGGAAAAATTCTTGGCCGAGTATCCTGTCTGCGGCGCAAGCTAAGTTCTTGAAAACATAGAAATTTTGTTTCAAATTACCCCTACAAGTTCTATATCTAAGTAAATATAACCTTCTGATTCTAAATTACCACTTGTCCCCTTCATTAAAATACTATCTTTCCTAATCAACTTAAGTAACTCAATATTATGTGCTAGTCGTTCATATTTTATTACGCATAAGCTGGCTCCATTATCAATTAACAAGTTCAGTTTCTCGTTATTTCCTAAATATGACATTACTGTAAAGAAATTATTATAACTAAAAATATTACGAGTGCACTGTTTAGGCACGAAAAAATTTGCTATTCTCAGTATTTCGCAAACCTTCCTGAGTCACTATCTCATGCACGTTATGCTGAACCCGTGAAAAGTGAGCGCGGCCACCGTGTGACTGCAGACGCGAGTCACGTGTGTCTTTACTTCTATGCCTGAAATTTACAAAGGTACTTCTTTGACCTTCGTTACCATGATTTCCATGATTTCTATTATAATTATTTGCAATATTTTTATATCTTGAATTCTTGTGACCGTTATGGTAACTGGAAGTATTTGTTCGGCCATAAGAACCTTGTGAAAATCCGCGATTATAGGCAATCGGCCTAAACTGCATAACCTGCTCTGACTGCTGTGACGACATTATACTTTCATCAACAGCTACCCTAATAGCTTCGGGAAGCGATGTGAGCTGTCGTGAAGCTACAATGGTGCTCAACCTTGAGTCGGAGAGCCCATCTGCGAATCGTTTGATCGCAGTTTTCTCGTTAAGAGGACGCAATATGTCAAATTTAGCGCTATCCTCATCGGACTGAGCTAATGTCAAATTTACAAACAACTCCTCTAGCTCCGTCCCAAATGCCTCTATCGATCTACGTCCCTGTTTTGTTCTGAAAAGCTGTGTTTATAAAGCTTCTGTTGATTTTTTAGGCAACAAAAACTTTCTAATATCCTGTACTAAATCTTTCACAGTAGAGTACGTGCTTTTTAACCTTAATTTAGCACTAGGTGATAGTCGAGTTTTTAATACAAATTCGATCAATTCAGTCTGTGTACTGTCATTTATTAAAGAACTGTATAATAAAATGCTATCAATTAATTGTTTAGTAACGAGATCTTGACCGTTCATCACAGGTAACAGGGAAATGGAGGTTTTTATATCAAACGAACTCGCCATTGTTGTTTGAGTCCCTGAATCTACGTGAGCTAATAATAATTTAATTTTCTTATTATTACTCTTAATTTCGCTAGTTAAATGTTGAAAATATTGAAAAGCTTCTGAGCTTGGCTTTTGTTCGTCGACCTCTTTATTTAATTGAGACACAATATCTTCCAAACGTTCATAATAACTAGTAGCTTCTTCTAATTTCTAATAAGCAATATCTTTTTTACGTCTCTCTGGACCAATTTTACACAAATATTCTCTTAAATAATCCAACTTAATATGAATCTCCTTTAATTGATCAGACATACTTAAAATTAAACTCGACTTTGCATACCTACTACATACCTACAAAATAATAAAAGAATATCGAGTTCTTAGGTTTTCGCGATTGTTACACATAGGAAATGAAACTATTTTTCCGGATTTAAATCGCGTATATTTGTTTTTTCAAACAAACCGACGTTTCGGGCCCTTTACAGGTCCCATGATCACGGTTGACTGAGGTGGTACAGTCTTCGACCAGTTATGTCTAATATTAATGCAAACCACCCTATTTTTTCACTATAGTTACAATAGTTATTAATTAAATACCTTATTATTAATTTCACAAATAAAACATTCCAATTTACGCTACATAAGTTTTACAAATTATTTTATTGAATGAATTTTTATTAAGTTCAATTTATTATTAATAGAAATTAGAATAAACTAAAACATATTAATTAGTACTGCAGTCTTATGTGCATCCTGGGTAGAACTACCCAGGATCTACCCAAGATGCTGCGAGAGGCCATTGAAATTAAAAAACATCGTAATTTCAACAGGGAAGATGGTTTCTCCGTACCACCAGTTTGGGATCCAGTATTTCCTCTAATGAAAAATCCCAAACAGATATAAGACTGCAGTACTGATTAATATGTTTTAGTTTATTCTAATTTCTATTAATAATAAATTAAACTTAATAAAAATTAATTCAATAAAATAATTTGTAAAACTTAATGTAGCGTAAATTGGTATGTTTTCGTTGTAAAATTAAAAATAAGGTATTTAATTAATAACTATTGTTAACTATAGTGAAAAAATAGGGTGGTTTGCATTAATATTAGACATAACTGGTTGAAGACTGTTTATTGTTCGGTCTCCAGAATATAAGTAAGTAAACAATACAATATAAAATAAAATGTAAACTTAAATGCTAGCCAAGCGATACGCACCACATGTTGCAGTTAGACTATAAATATAGTCTATCTATACTACAGCATGCCTACTGGCAGTGAGGAATTCAGACAGAGTTATACCAGTGCCTTTCAAGCCACGTTTAGCAGCCCATACTCTCTGGTGCAATTGATGGTTACAGAAACGTAGAAGTATTGGATGAAGCTTTCCCATGGCCACATTCCTCCCCAGTCCCCAGGAGCATACGGTTAGAGATGGCTGAGATACTTCGCTTATTCCTAAGTTGTTACAACAAGTGTCTAGAGCTTTTCTCATTGACCTCATGTCAAGATCATCTAAGGCCTGATAGATGAATTCCAGCTGTGATCTAAGACCTGAGACGGCCTTCCATATAAAAGATTTAAAAGTATGGAACTCACTGGAAACCACTGCTGAATCTTGTCTGGGAGATGCAAGTGAAGTCTCAAATATTTCCATTTTACTTGCAAAAAGGGCAGCCAGCTCGTCCATGTTCTTTCTCAGCATACCCATGTTGTCCATTGCTGGTTTTGTGTGACAAAACTTGCGTGTTAATTTATTCAACAGTGAAGTGGTTTTATGTGGTGAATGTTAGCTGGTGGCGAAACTGTCAATTACTATAATGCATTTATAGCATATAAGTCTAAAAATTTCAAAAATTACTATTTTTAAACGTCACTAAAGAGTAATAGTTAAGTTCTTGCGTTTAATGTGCAAGTATGGTGTAAGTATACTGTGATAGTGTACCAGACAATCACACCAATTACCTTATCTCAAACTAGGGAATTCGCTGTATTATAAACGAACGGAATTCACTCTGGGGCACTACACAGAACACCCAGACCAGAACAAATTCAGAAAAGTTCATTTCTCAAATTGGTCCTACTGACCTCGTCGCCTGCGTCTCACATTGCATACCGACGAACCACCGAGGTCGTCAATTTATTTTCAACCAATTAATTTATTATGTTTTTATTCATTTCAGAAATTATGACAGTGAACTACTAAAGAAAAACTGGACTTTGCGTAATTTAAAACTACTGCAATTATTATTAACTTCTACGGGCCCTAAGCGATTTAAAACCGCTGCCGTGTTAACTTGAAAAGCTTTTCATAGATAAGATTTGAAAACAATTAATTAAGAATAATAAAAAAAATAATTTAACTAAATGTATATATACTGCAAGGATTATGTAAGTATTTATTTGATATAAGAGTACACGCTGTACTAACATAAGACAGGTATTTACGTAGTATTTTATTTCATTTCGCGACGCACACGTTCGTCACTCACTCGTTAGGGTCCATTCCATTCCAAAACAGTCCATTCTCGGCTGTCGCTTTAGCTGAATCAGATCCTTTTACATACGCCTTTTACATACGTTGTTTAATTTAAACGTTAGCTATGCTGTTTTTGTGTTGTTTATTTTTTTTAATTTTTAATATTCTTTTGTATTAATTTTTGTGTTTCTTTCTTATAATGTGGCGTTGCAATAAATGGCTTGTATTCTATTTTTAATACAGAAATTCATTGCGTTTTTAAAAAAATACAAATTAAAGGAATTATTTTTTCTACGTGAAAAGCATAGTTTTACTTCTAGCGTACCAATGAAATTATACATTTTTAGAAATATGAGATGTTACCACCTCTTATTAAACGCCTAACATTTTAACATAGATGAGTGATAGATACAAAACAATAGTACCGAGTCAGAAACTTTTATCGTAGAATAACCAACTTGACTAATTACCACTAAGCACATTTCGGAATCAAAAAGGAATATTGAACATCATGATGGTGATTGGACCCTGTGATATACAGGTGTAAAAATACATCTTACCTATTATATAACAAAACATGTAAGCGGACGGAAATGTTAATTACGATTACAAATCTGCCTCCCGCTAACGAAAACGCGGCTAAGTGACAAAATATTTTTTTGAGATATCATAAAAAACCGTAACCCAGTTATAGAATATTGAAAGTATGTAATGGTATTTCAGCTATGCATCGTTAGGGTAAGTTCCGATAAGATAATTTTGTGCTCTATCTTTTGCTATTTAAAACGGATATTTGACGATTTGTCACTTAGCCGCGTTTTAGTTAGTGGACGAAAGTAATTACAAACCTACTTACATCAATACTTTTAAGCTATAGGTACATATTATTATTGTTAAAGACATTATTTTATGACGTTGTCAATAATAGTTAAAATGCATGTACGTACCTATATAATAATAATAATATAATAATATATGATTTATTTTCTCAAAAAACACAAAGGTATAACTTAAACATTATAACTAACAATTACATAATCGGCCTTTGTGAGAGACTGGAGTCCGTACTAGGTTACTAGACCTGTATTACAGATCACCAGGCACTCACCCAACAGAACATTCCAACCAGAATATAATCAAAATAAAAGTGATTGAGAAAAAAAGGAAAAAGGGTTTTGTTAGATTATAAATATATAGTTACTGGCACAACTGCACACGAAGTGAAAATTATGGCATATACTTAAATGGTACACAAACAAATGTAACAAATCAAAAATTATGAAGCCAAGTGTGTGATGTAGATGTATGTGTATATGTGTGTATATGTGTGTGAGTATGTGTGTGTGAACGCACGCGAGAGAACGCGCTACCAAGATTTAACTGGGAACGGTAAGAAGACTTTCAGTCATGGAATAGTCAAGTCGTAACAACCAATTCGACACTACATGTTTGCAATCAAATCTGCAAAGCCCATAAATAACTAGTGAATGGTTTATTTTGTTATACAAGAACCCACTCAAAAAACAAAAGAATCGCTGAGCAAAACTACTGCTAGCGGCAAAAGGTGGATAAACATGATGCTGTCGACGTACAATAGCGAAAGATGTTGGATTGAAAACCACAAGGGAATGCGCTTTAGAAGTAATCTTTAAAAATTATTCAATTTACTAATGTAAGATGAATTGAAAATTAAAGAAACACTATTATAGTTAACGAAGTATTTTATTTTTATATATAAACTACAATAAAATCTCCCAGGTTGTACCACGTTTGACTTCGTGTCCTTTAGGATGTTCGATCGGTAGTCTATATATGCCATAGATTTAGTTATAAGCTAAATCTATCTATGTCACCTTTTACAAAAACCCTTAAAGAACTTTCATGTTTAGGTGTTACCACATCAATCGATTGATGAGATCGATCGACCATTGACCGGTAAAGGTGCCTACAGATACGATCGACATTGTCGATCGTCACTGTCGATCGTCATAGTCGATCGACAACGAGAATTATAGACGTTTTCGAGTTGTTTGGGAGTGCTTATTGAGAATGTGGTGTAGTGTAGACCTATGCGTACTATATGTATACCCGTACTATTCTCAATAAATCAGTGTTATACCCGCCTTCGCTCGTTTCACTCATCGCCACCAGCTCCCATCCTTACATGGCGACCCTGCCATATTTGGGCTCTGCCGCTCGCGCCGCGACTTATATTACAAATTAAATAAAAATGATATCGGACAATAAGTGAATGAAATACGCGTTTACTGACATTGTGTGCAACATTTAAAATGTGTAACTCCCAAGCTTCCAAACCGGAGCCACAAACTTCACAAATTACATCCCAAATCGGTTACCACAACACAATAACCAGCACCCAGGTAGAAACACACATCGGGATGATTTCTTGGTGCATGCTGGCGTTTATTCTAATTTTTATAATTGTCGGAACAATCATTGTCGTGCGCTATTGCTTTAAATGTTTCAACAAGAGAGTCAACCGTAGAGTGGAAACTGGCACACTACGTCTACAGAAGATTGGTTAGCAACCTACAAAGAGACTATCTACCTCCCCGTGATGTGATGTTGCGATACTATGATATGTGTTAATGTTCTTGTGAAAGGTGACCACAATGAAGTGTAAAAACGTAAAATTGGCATGTACGTACTGTTATGTATTTATTACGGCGGAAAAGTACGATAATTATGACATTTTAGCATAACGATACTGTTCATTTAGATATATATAAAAAAGGTATATCATTAGAGTAAGAAAATAAGTGTAATAAGTTGGTTAAATATGGTTGAGTGTGATTTATATGCATGGCAGATTACATGGAGCAACTATGCAATGATTTGGTAGCGGTTCGGCAATACTTGGTTAAAATAGGACCTAAGCGTAGGAGTAAGAAAGGAGAAAGAGTTTAGCAGTATATACAAAAAGTTGAGGAAATAGTAACGCAATATGATACATAATATATAGATAGGATTAGTAAAGTGTTACAATTCAAAGATGAGCATGAGAAAAAATTAATACAAAGATACAGTAGTGATTTTAAGGCTGTATACCATAACATTCAGACTTTGTTACAAACTCGTGAAGGAAACATAAGTGAAGAAAGTAGTGAAGAAGAAGAAAAAATAAAAATGGCGAAATTCGATTTAAAGGTCGCTTTAAGCCTTTTACCCGCAATGACGGATGCGGAACAAAACACTAAAGACCTAATATCTGCCACAGAATATTACAGCTCTATTTTAGACAAGGATAGTGAGACGCAATTAATTACATTTGTCTTGAAAACCAGACTATCGCAGTCGGCAAGATTGAGACTTTCATCCGCTTACCAGTCAATAGACGAACTTCTTAGGGACATAAAAAGGCAGCTGTTGCCACAAAAATCGGCAACTGCCTTACAAACAAAATTAGAACAGGCTAAACAATACGAAAAGTCGATTGTCGACTTCGGTAAAGAAATAACGGAATTGTTTGTGGACCTTACGATCTCGCAATCCGAGGGAAACTCGAAAAATTATGACGTTCTACGCCCAATAAATGAGAAAAATGCAATCAGAAGATTTGCCGACGGGTTGCGAAATCGGAGGGTCGGTACCATTATAACAGCTCGTAATTTCAGCACGCTAAAGGATGCTATACAGACCGCCCAAGACGAAGAGATTTCAACAGCCGCAAGTACCTCTTCGGGAGTAGCAGAGATTATGGGTACGTACCAACAATCACCATATAAAAATAACTTTAATAAAAGACCTTACAGAGCTCACATGGGGAGCACACAAGGTCAGCGAGGTCAAAGTTATGCTAAATCAAGACCGTCCCAATCTTACAGACCTCCGCAGGGTAAATATCAGAAGAAGAGTAGGAATTTTTATAACGGAAACGCATCTCGAGGTCGATACAGTGGAAATCGACGCATTTCTTCAAATAGGAGTATGCATTTCATGACCCAAGAGCCCGACAATACAGAGCCACCAAAAACGGACACAGAGCCGCTCAATTATTTTTTTCGAGCCTAATTATATCTGCGCGTGTAATTCTTTAAACAAAGTGTCATTGACTTTAAATAAATATGAATGCAAGTGGTTAATCGACACCGGGGCATCGCTCTCCGTCGTCAAGTATGATCAAATACATAGTTTACGAATACCATTCCATAAAGAGCGACTGTGTATCAAGGAGTTGGTGGAACTGTAACTTCGGAAGGCTATGTTTATCTAAAACTGAATCACGGCACCGATGTCTTCGAACATAAATTCTACATTTTCAAAAAGTTACCATGTAAAACTGAAGGAATTTTGGGCCAAGATTTTTTTAAAAAGTATAGAGCGACGTTAGATTTTCAATCAAATACTACGAAATTACAGACAAACACGGAAAAAAGTGTTGTGTTGAGAATTGAATATTCGAAACAAAATAGTGAAACATATCTTACTGTACCTGCACGCTGCGAATGTATCCATTATGTTAAAACCAATTTAAAAGGGGACTACGTAATTAGTAGTCAGGAATTATGTGACGAGGTTTATCTAGCGAACACAATAATTCGTCCCGTAAATGGATTAATACCATTAAAAATATTAAATACTAGAAATGAAGTCGTTAAATTAAATTATTTCAATTTGCATACATAAAAATTAAATGAGTATTTTATATGTCAATATACTCAAACTGAAGTAAACTCGGATAGAGTTAAATCATTATTCTCTCAGCTAAAACTAGATTATTTAAATGAGGAGGAACAAAAGTCCATAGAAAATATTTGCGCCAAATTTCCTGATGTTTTCCATCTACCCGGGGACAAGTTGTCAACAACATCATTATATCACCAGGCAATCGAATTAAAACCTAATAGTACCCCAGTTTATGTAAAACCATATAGGTTACCCCACTCACAAAAGTTCGAGATCGATAGACAAATTCAAGGTATGCTAGATGACGGCATAATAGAAGAATGTAGAAGTGCGTGGTCTAGTCCACTGTTACTAGTACCTAAAAAAGTAGATACAACCGGCGTGAAGAAATGGCGCGTGGTCATAGATTATAGGAAATTAAATAACCAAATTCAGGATGACAAGTTCCCTCTGCCAAATATAACAGACATACTGGACTCGCTATCGGGCGCCGTTTATTTTTCGCACCTCAACTTGTACCAGGGTTTTTATCAGATAAACCTGCATGAAAATAGCAGACAATACACAGCGTTTACTACAAGCAAAAATCAGTATCAGATGACCAGACTACCTATGGGGTTAAAGACTAGCCCCAGTGCTTTTTCCCGAATGATAACGGTGGCTATGTCAGGTTTAAACTACGAGCAATGCCTTGTTTACCAAGACGACTTGGTAATTTATGGTAGAAATTTGGTCGAACATAATAAACACTTACTAAACGTTTTAGCTAGGTTAAGAAAGACTAACTTAAAATTAAATCCCTCCAAATGTCAATTCCTTCAAAAAGAAATTCTTTATTTAGGCCACTTAGTATCCGAAGCGGGAATACTACCAGATCCGGAAAAAATTAAAGTACTTGAAGAATACCCAAGGCCACAAAACACAGACGACGTGAAGCGCTTCGTAGCCTTTGCTAATTATTATAGAAAATTTATAAAGAATTTTGCAGAGAGAGCTTGTCCTCTAAATAAATTATGTTCTAAAAATATACCATTTCAATGGACAGATGAATGTGAGCATTCATTCCCATCATTAAAAACCGCGCTTATAAGTCCACCAGTCCTACAGTATCCTAATTTGACAGAGGAAAACGAATTTTTACTTCAGACGGATGCATCGGGTAACGCAATAGGGGCTGTACTATGTAACAGTGATGGCAGGCCAGTAGCATATGCAAGTAGAGGTTTAAATAAAGCCGAAAAGAATTACCCCACTATAGAAAAGGAGCTTTTGGCAATAGTGTTTTTTTTTTTTTTTTTAATTTATTATTCAATTTACAATTAAACACATATGTACATTTAGATTTTCCTTTCAAAAACCCTTTAATGGGTTTATGCGAAAGGAATTGAGTCGCAATAACTAAATAGGTACTAAGACAAAAATATTATAATTTAAACTAAAAAAATAATATAATATAAGTAAATAAAGTTATGAATTCTGCCCTTTAAATCCACCGAAATAATAACGTTTTACAGCTTGTTTACATTTTTTTACACTTGAAAAAATATCCTCATGAAGCTCTGCTGGTAATTTATTTAGTATGTCAGGCAACATGTAGTTAGCCGCCCTCATACCGTACGTATTAGTGGTTCTAGGCAGTTGATATGTGGGCAGGTAAGTGATGTTGCGTAACCGACCATCTCTGCTCGTTTTCATGATTTGGCCAATCTTGTCAAAGTTGTCCAATAAAATAATCATATTGGACTTCTCAAAAACCGACATCACCTTACAATGTTTGAAAAGACCGAGGTTGTCATCATTATATTTATTTTTAACTTTATTTGACACTATCGATTTCAGTATACTAACCTGCAATTTGTATATTTTATCTATGTATGTTTTGTAAGTACGTCCATAGCTACCTAATCCATAAGCAATTATTGAATCCGCCAATGCAAGGTACAACATTCTAAGAGTATGATATGGTAACTTATACTTTAAAATTGAAAGTTTAGCATTAATTGACCTTAGCTTGTTAGTCACACTTTCAATATGCGGTCCCCAATTAAAATGTTTGTCAATAACAAGACCCAAATATACATGCTAATTACGTAGGCTGCCGCCGGAGGATTTAAAAAAAACGAAATTTGAATTTAACTAATTTATTAAAAGATAAAAATTACAATATAATTTACTACGTGCTAAAGCTAATGCCTAGGTTCGATGCTAGAAACCGAGTGTCGTGAAAATATTATAAAGTACGCAATCTGGGGGAAACGCTGACGTTGGTCACGTTGCTGCTGCACGTTGCACCGGCACGTTATGCTGACACTGCTTGCACGCGCTGTTGCGATGTGCTTCTAATTTGGGGCGCCGACATACATGATTTCAGCGATATAATTCCTCCACCCTCAGATCAGCAATTATTTTCCAACTTTCAGTGAAAAAATTGCTGGAGAAGATGGTTTCGCATAGATATGATTTCCAGTGGTTTCAGTGGCTTTATCTCGTCGAATGCTGATCGTCTTTTCAGATGGTTTTGGTTGTGTGTTTTTCCAAACGTAGTAGCGGCGAGCCAGTACGGCGAGGGCGAGTACAGCTGCACCGAATAGTATAATGTAAAACGGTATAGTGGTATGGTACAGTACATCGGGAATCGTCTGCAATTGTAACTGAGGCTTGAACATAATCTTGTCTTGAATGGTGTGTAAACTTCTCAAGTTGATAGAACTCAAGTTAAGATGAGGTGATGCTGTGTTGTCCATTCCATCCGGGTAATTTATTTTCATAATCTTAAGTGGTTGTCCCTGTATGATGTCGTCGGAATTTACTATGGTGAGCTCGGGTGTACGCAGGGAGCAGTGGATTGGCAGTGTAATTAGAAAGCTTCCGTTTAACATATTGTAAGTCTGAGTGTTGCAGCTCAACTGAACTTTGGTTGGCTTGGGGAAGGTGATGACATAGTTGCGATCGTCAAGTTGCTCCATGGCTTCTTTTAATAGATGAATGGTTGAGAAGGTGCATGTCGAGTCGATGGTCTGTCTTGAAATTACTTCCTGTACGCAATCGAATTGGGTGCGGAGTTTTTTACGAGAACTTTCGTCACAGAGAAACTGATTTTCATACTTCGGGCATTCAGCCTCCATGTACGCAAATTCATTTCCATTAGTTGCTATGTAAGGGTAGGGTGGAATGAGGATTTGGTGAAATTTATTAGGTGCTAGGGATAATTTGTATAAGTTGTAAACGTTTGGAGAAACTACGGGAAACTTAAAAATTAGAATTATCTGTTTTTTTACAAAATATGATCCAGATCTTATAATATTATAATAATTCCTAAAATCTAAATCTATCAACCTGTCTTGTCCATATATTATACCTAGCTTCTCTAACATGATTTTAAGAACATTTACACTAACCATAGAATGATGAGTCGTCATGGTTCTAGTAAAAGCTAGTATATTTTCAATTCTTATAAGTTCATCTAACAAATCATTAGTGTTTTCTGTAATGATAGCTAATAATTGTGCAATTTTACCGTATTTAACAAGATTACTTTCTTTATGTGCGTTTTCATATAACATTAGCTGAAGGGTACTATTAATTTTTCCTTGATTTCCAACTAATTGACTAATTATCTTATTGTGCTCCTTCATCCATTCTATATTTAAACTTGCACGGCTATTATACTCTACTGCAATTTTATTTTGATTTTCTTTTAGAATTTTAAGAGCATTATTGTATCTAATGGCATCCTGATAATCTAAATTTCCGGTTATACTTTTGATAATAGATCCTAATCCGTCTACTAGACCTCTTTTTGTTCTACTCGGCTCTAAACTATTTAAATGATCTAAAATAATATTTGTTTTATTATGTAGATAGTTCAATTGGAGTTCATATAATAAATAGGTATTATTACTAATTTTATCCTTAAAGTCTTGTATTTCATTCTGTAACGTAATTATGTTTTGTTCTATCTTATCAAGTTGTATGTACTGTAAGAACGTATGATAGTGGGTCGTTAGTCTAGAGTCTCCTAGTTTAAAGGGAAGAAGTCCGGGTCCATCGTCAAGGTTGTCAAGTCTTATATCCTGGGCTTGAATCAGGAGGGGGGTCAGCACCAGGAGTATCCTGTAACAATTTTATATTCTTAGGTGCTCGTTTTATTCGAGACTTTGCTACGGGGCCTCGTTTTTTGGATGTGTATATGTGAATTGGAAGGTCAGCTAGGACTTTGTCATGAGTATATCTAGGTGCAACCTTTTGTCTGCTGGCAAAAGGGTTTTTTATAAAAACTTCTTGCTGAGGTTGGTACTCAGCTTCGGGTTCTCTGGATTTATTTCGTGATTCTATAAGGGCCGTTCTGTCAGCTAACGAGGTCTCATTTATTATGTCGTAAACTGTCTTCATCTGTTCGCGGTGAGTCACTATATATTGTTGGAGTAGTTTTTCAGTTAAGTCTATGTCAACGGGGTCCCGGGGATCGAAATGACCTTTAAGGATGTCGTAAGGTCTGCATTTCGTGAAGCTGTGGATGGAGCTATTGTAGGCTATGATAGCATACGGCATAAGATTGACTGTCGGTTCATCTTTTTGTTGCAGTTTCAGAATACGAAGGTGTTCCAGTAACGTCGAATGGAAACGTTCTATGTTTCCATTGTCATTGGGGGAATGAGGTAAGGTCTTATGGTGAGTAATTTTATGGAGTTTCAGGAATTCAGCGAGAAGTTGGTTGGTGAATTCAGTTCCGTTGTCAGTCACGAGAGTCAGAGGGAGGCCATGGTGGGTACAGAATGTTAAAAGGGCTTGCAATATGCTTATTGCAGTACCGTCCTTGAGAAGGTAAGCTTGCCCGTATTTCGAAAATACGTCTATGAATGTTATGAATTTTTCAGATTGTACTGTGAATAAATCAGCATGAACTATTTCTAGAGGTTTGGTAGCTGGTGGTACGATGTTAAAACGCTGTTTTATGGGGTTTCTATCGTATTTACTTTGACCACATATACTACATTCGTTTATATGTTTAGTTATATGATCTCTCATTTTTGGCCAATAGTACCTTTTTGACAAGGCAAGGTAACACTCATTTATGCCTCTATGGTTTGTCTTTCCGTCATGATATTGTCTAATTATGTCTTGTTGCCGTATGTACTCCTTTACATTTTCTATTTCGAATTTTGACAAAACAAGATTCATGGAAGAGCTTCTGAATTTATCTTGAATTATAGGTATAATATCGTACATTGCTAACGGAGGGTTAATCAATAATGCAGTTTTTACTTTTGGGTTAACATATTCTTTTATTGCGTCAATAACATCACTTTCCAAGTTAGTTTTTGTCACTTGAATAGTCACTTTGGTATGTGTCTCAAATGGTTTTGCAACGATAGGGCGCCTTTTTAAGTCATCTACGACAGACATTATTAGTTGCCTATGATATTTGTTAACGGGTTCGTCTACTATAGGTACTTCGAGAATTGGATGTTCGTTACTAGTATGAGCTGTATTTGTAGCAGAGTTATCCACAGATGGTGGTTTTTCAGATGGATTGGCAACCATTGAACTGGTTTCTTCATTGTGAATTTCTATTCTCGATAGGGCATCGGCGTTTGTGTTGCTCTTGCCCTTTTTATAAATTACTGTGAAGTCGTATTCACTGAGCTTTAATCGCCATCTAGTTAATCGCGAGTTAGGCTCTTTTAGACTCATAATCCACTGAAGTGGTTTATGGTCGGTCAAAATTTTAAATTTCCGTCCGAAAAGATATGGCCTAAAGTATTTTGTGGCCCATACTATTGCAAGCAATTCTTTTTCTATAGTGCTGTAATTGATCTCGCTCTCATTGAGGGTGCGAGATGCATAGGAAATTGGCTTATCAGATCCTACATGTCCTTGAGACAATACGGCTCCTATGGCGAAGTTAGAGGCGTCGGTAGTCAGTATAAAGTCTTTAGTAAAGTCGGGGTATTGGAGTATTGGGTCATTAGTTAACAGTTTTTTACATTTCTCAAAGCAGTCTATATAGTCTTTATCTAAAGTAATTTTTTTGTTCTTTTTCATGCATAGTGTCATAGGTTTAGTTATTTTCGCAAAGTCGGGTATGAATTTTCTGTAATATCCTAACAAACCTAAAAACTGTTTTATTTCTTTTGTCGTTTTCGGCAATGGGTACTTTTCTATAGTCGAAATCTTGTCAGGATTAGGTCTAACACCTTCCCTGGTAATGATGTGTCCTAGGTATGCTATTTCTAGCTTCAAGAACTCAGATTTATCCATCTGGATCTTAAAATTGGACTCTCTGAGCCTTTGAAAAACTTTCTCTAAGTTAATCATATGTTCCTGGAGACTGGTACTGTAAACTATTATGTCGTCAAGGTACACTAGACATATCTCATTTTGTAGACCTCTGAGAACATTATCCATGACGCGTTGGAATGTCGATGGAGAATTTTTTAATCCCATGGGCATGCGAAGAAATTCGAAATGCCCATGCTCAACATTAAAGGCTGTTTTTTGTACATCTTTAGGGTCCATTTCTACCTGGTAGAACCCACTGGCGAGATCCAGGGTGGTAAAATATTGGCACTTCCCTAATTTGTCTAATACGTCGCTGATGTTAGGGATAGGGTATTTGTCATCTATGGTTTTTTCGTTTAACTTCCGAAAGTCAATGACGAGACGCCATTTTTGTTTCCCTGAAGCATCAACTTTTTTGGGCACTACCCAAATAGGTGAGCTCCATGCGGACTCTGATGGCCGTATGATACCTTGAGATAACATTTTTTCGATTTGATCCTTTACTTCTTGCCGGTGGACGAAAGGGTATCTATAACTTTTTGTATAGACAGGCACTTCATCCGTGGTATTAATGCGATGTTTTATTTTATTAGTAAAGGTAAGGGGCTCATTCTCTATGTAAAAAACATCTGAATAGCGCGAACATAAAGATATTAAATTGGCTTTCGCTTCTTCGTTGAGATGGTCAGTTCGTAAGCGCGATATTACATCTCGAGCGCGCGGTGAAGGTGGTGCTAATGTTTCACATTCTATATTAAGTACATCTGCACTGACTGAGTGGTCTAGTGAGAGTATAATGTCATTATCGGTCGGGTTGTGAACTTCCAACGTACCACGGTTGTTAGTTACAGTCGTTATACATTCAATTATAACGCAATTGCAAAAAATTTGTTCCGGGACAAATGCATCGCCGTCCGGGGCGTTAATGGGTAATCTAACTATTTTAGAGCTTTGTGCGGGAATAATATCTTCGTATAAATTGACATTTCGGGAGTTATACATTTTAATCGGGTTTACCATAGATTGTGTAGTCAGAGTTCTGTCTTTTAAGTCAATTTTTGCTTCCCATTTGGTCAGCAAGTCTAGTCCTATGAGGCCGTCAAAGAAGTCATGGAATTTATAGACAAAGAGGCGTATATGTTCTTTATCGTTAAACTCTTTAAAACAAGGTAACGTAATTGAATAATTGTTTCTGGTGGTCGCGTGGACGTTCGTAACCTCGAAGGGGTCATGGTTTAATGGAACGTCAGGATAATAATTTTGAATAGCCTGTGGGCTTATAAAAGATTGGTTTGCGCCTGTGTCGATTAGTAACTTTAATGGTGGATTTGATATTTGAATATATGGCAATTGCCTCTGTGTCTGTAAATTTATTTCTATTTTGGTTTTTTTGACTTCGGGTGCGCCTGAAAATTTTGATAGTCATTAGTGTTAATATCTTCGCCATCCGTACCGTCAGGATATTCCAAAACGTTATCATGAGAGGGGTAGGTCATCTGGGTGGCGTCGTAGTCAGAATAGTCCGGATGGTTGTATGTCTCATTATTACTCTGTGCATAGTAATTGTAGTCAGGTTCATAGTCATAGTCCGGATAGTAATTATTATCGTAACACACATTCATATTCATCTCTCTGGTCTTGAAGTAATTAGAAGGTGGGGGATTGCCGTGTATACGCCAATCGTGACGTGCTCCACCTGCTGGAGGCAGTGGCCTAGGGTAGAATTTTTGAACACCGCTCATTTCTTTAGGGACAAGGGCCTGACTGGGTTGATTCCTAGGTGGGAGGCGGAATAAATTACTCTGTGGATTGTAGCTGGGAGGCCTAGCACTAAACATTTGCTGCGTTCGAGATGGCATACGTACCTGTGGCTGATACTGGCTGTGCATAGGATTTATTCCAAATCCTTGCTGAGGAGCAAACCTGGATGGCTGCGGCATTTGCGGGAGAGGCCTTTGCATAGAAGGCACAGTCCACATTACTGGCGGCATTTGCATTTGTGAAGGCTTTGGGGTATGCATAGGAGTCGAATGGTGGACCTTAGGGGTCGTTTGTGACTTGCTAACCGATTCATTACGTTGCTGTAGATACGAAATGTTAATTTCCTCCTGGACATATTCCAGAGCCTTTTCAATTGTTTCGGGCCTCATGCACCGAATACGTGATCCTAAGGGTTCATGCAACCCCCTTACGAACGCTTGCATGGTGAGCTTTCTATACAATGCGCGTTTAGCTTCTATTGTCGTGGCTACGTCCTCATGGAGAGTTATGTATGTCATAATTGTACTAAATAATGTCTGACAATGGTCATAAAATTCCTGAGGGGATTTTTGACCTTGGGTAGACAAAGAGAGGTCATTGTAAAGGGTGGTTTCGTCCCTTTGGTCTGCAAAATTGTTGATGAGTGCATTACGAATACTTAACCAATTATCAGGTATGCCATTCGCATTTATTATACTGGCGGCAGGCCCCGTAATTTTATTTAATATTCCATTTATTAGGCATAAATTAGCTAATTCGCTACCGGCGTTTGGACTAATATATGTAATCACGATCTGGTCACAAATTTTAATAAAACGCGTGAGAACGTTTGGGTTCCCATCAAAATCTGGGACCGGGCGTAAAGCCTTATAAATAGTATCTGGATCGTGCGGCATCTTAGGGCTCGCAACTCTCTCTTCGATATTAAATAAACTATTTAAATCTAAATTTAAATCAGATAAATCTAAATTTCTATTAGAATCTAACTGTCTATTTCGGCGAGACTGCCTGAGCGCAGACTCGCTGGTATTCGAATTACTAGGATAAAAAATTTTGGAATAAAAGGATTATACGTAAGAGGAAAAGCAACACAAGAAAGAATCTGTGCAACTCACAATTTCATCTCGTTTCTCTGCGTATCGATTTCTTGATACTCCTCCTCCGTGTGGCTGCAGCTCCCGTAGATTCAGGATACTCTGTGATGTGGCTTGAAAGCCGCTCGGGCGATGATGGTGCGCGTACGCGGGATTTTCAGGAAATCTTGACACGTCTCGCGAACCGGCCCGCGAGTATCCTACCGACTGCGCCAATTACGTAGGCTGCCGCCGGAGGATTTAAAAAAAACGAAATTTGAA
>NW_020654942.1:0-1160 GCF_003589595.1 Hyposmocoma kahamanoa
CTGAGAACCTACTCCCTTTTTGAACTGGATTAAAAATAGAAAATCCATTACGTACATGCAAAAGAGCGACCTTGTGCTATGTGTACATCAATGATCTTTTAAGTGTATAAGTTCATTGGTGTACATTTAAATTTATACACACAGACGCCCCACTAATTTAATATTATTCATTACCCTACTATTGCTTTACTAGGATTACAGCACCGGGATTTTTTTATAAATAAAACATGAATAAATCTTTCACGACATTTAATGTTTGAGAAACTGTCTTATTATACTTTAAAAAATTCACTTATTCATTAATAGCTAGCTTAAAACTACGCGTTTTTACACTGGTTGTAAAACTGTGTCGATTTTCAAAATGGCGGCAAAAAAGAAAATGGCGGCTAAGGAACATTCGCATTCGTAAATTAAATCGACTTCATATTATAACATAATAGTATAAATTGAGTCTTATAACATTAATAGTCAATTATGAATAGATCCAATTCCCAAAGGAATTGTTTTTTAATGTTTTGTTTAAATGCAGAAACAATTAACATTCTTTTGTCTCATGGTGTGTTTAACTTAAAAGTAAAATTAGGAAAGTAATGACACCCGTATTAAAAAAATTTAACAACAATCACCTTTTGTTTACTAAAAATTTATTTTCATTTATAAAATGTCTTTAGTATCTAGATTGTAAATACAAAATTTTCTTTTTAACACAATATTCCGTACTGTGGCATACCCTTATTAAGTTGTCCCCTCTCCTGCTGCCCCTCTATTGCAGTCGCACACATTTATTTTTCAAAATTTCGGTCGAGCTATGCTCGCGCCAACCTCATTATGAATGAGCTATATTCAAAAACAATGTCCAAATTTAAAACGATGGAGAGAATTACAAGCATTTACAAGTGGAAGGGGACAATTTTATTTCCCACATAAAATTCGATTTACTACAAAGCAACTAATTCCTGATAAGCACACACCAATCGCGTATTGTTCACCCTCAAGCGTTAACGCAAATCAAGGTACATACACACTAACATCACACTTATACAAAAAACCATTGCCTAATACTAAAAGGATTATAGGGTTGAACCCCGTTATCAGCACGTTCGATACTGAAGCGTGTCAATGATATTCTATAAAGAACACATACGTGCATACTCAATGCT
>NW_020654942.1:1170-15591 GCF_003589595.1 Hyposmocoma kahamanoa
ACGTTGGTTTGTTTGAAAAAACAAATATACACAATTTAAATCCGGAAAAATAGTTTCATTTCCTATTAATATTTTTGAATAAGGATTATTTTGGCCAGAACTTGCTCCATAAAGTGTGTCTCATTTTGAGTTAAGTGGATATCTTTTGATTATTTCTTACAATATTCTAACGACGGTTTTTTTTGACGTGTAGAGAATTAAATTTTACGTTCAGTAATGATATAATATTAAATTTCACATATTTTGAGTTACAACACTATTGTAATAGCAGTGCGCCGTGTAGAAAGAACAAAATTTTTACATATAATTAGATTTTCATCACAGCAATGAACTCTAGATACAATCGCAAATGACCTGTGTAGAATATCCCTACAAGCTATATTCTAGCTCAAACAAGTCTTCTTTTATAATGCAAAATATTCGCTTACTGATAATTATACACAATTACGCAAAGAAAGAATGGCATATATAGGAACAATTTTAAGATGCCCACTTGTCAGCACGCGTCAGTATGTTTGATGCTGATGCTTACCAACTGAGAAGTGGGACCATACCTTATTGATCCATATGAATTATATTTAATTAAATAAAAGTAATACCAGACGCTGTGTTTCAATTTACACTAGATGAAATTGAATCTCCATCTATTTTCGATTTAATTTTAAGTATAACCAGAGCAAAATGGCATGTGATACTAAATAGAGTTCAAGTTTTATTTATTTGCACTTTGTTTGGTGTAAACAATTTATGTTGTGCTTTGCAAGAGAATTATGTATTTACAAATCTTCAAAATTTTTTCAATTTTATTTCAATTATTTTTTTCAAACAAAAGTTAAACAAGAACTAAAGGTCCTTTGCTTGTTGAAAATAATTTCTTAAGATCTATTTTTGATATTATAATAATGTACAAAATGTGCATTAGCAGTAAAGAAGAGTTATCACTATTTTTAGGATTCTGTAGCTGAAAGACAAATAAAGCTAGGTTTCTCTCTGTATATATCAAAACCTTATAACTTTCGTGTTTATCGACATAATGTCCTGAAATTTCATGGCACAAAGACACAGATGTCAATAAAAATTTGTACAACATAAAGAAAACATTGGAATGTATATCATTAAGTACCGATCAACGATTACAGCAGTTACCTATCAGTAGTCTGAAATGACATTTTCCAGAAATAAGGTTTGGTAGAAATTTCAAAACCACGGAGGAAAATGTTTTTTCTTTTAAACGTAACTTAGCCTAACCTAACCGAACCTAATTGTGTCTTTGCTATAAACATTCAACATATCCTGAAAGAACAACTGTTTCGTTATAATTCGGTTTTCGGTGTAATGAAAATTCAAACAAACATTATTTCAGTAAAAAAAATTTTCAACTGTGATAGGTTACCGCCTTTGGGTAGGAATAACCCCAAATATTACGACACATATGGAAGCACTGCAGTGGAACCACATTGAAGCTGAAGCTGCAGTTTTTAAATATAAACGCAGTTGCAGCGCTCCTATCATGACACGATACGACACAGCATACCAAGCTATACATTGACGGGTCTTGTTCTGAAATTGTAGTGATTCTGCTGTTTTTCCCACACCACTGAATGGAACAGCCCCCACTGTGAGACATATTATTATATTATTATAATGAATACTGAATATTTTTGGAATATACGGAGATGTACACACAGGTCAGTTGCTAGCACTGTACTATTTTAGCTTTCTAATTTGCAACGTGATTGCAAATGAGAGTTGATATTTAAAAGTGATTTAAGGCCCATTTGCCCGATGAGTTGCTAGACGTGGGTGGCCCTTATTTATATATAATGTATGTAATATAATGAATTTGTCTTCTTAAAGATAATGCACATCCTCGTCCAATATCATAAAATTTACCCTCCAAAAACAGGGTACAATTAAAAACAACCTAAGTATGATTTTTGTTTTACTCTTGTCTTTCATGATCTTTGTCCTTCTTCTTCTTCTTCTTTTTTTCTTTGCGAATTGAATCATCTGCTTCTGATTTAGCATCTGCATCCATTGTTACTTCATGTGATGACTCTCCGGCTTCCGAATCACGCTTCTTCTTCTTTTTCTTCTTCTCCGATTTCAATTCCAATGAGTTGTTAAGATCATCAGCATTTGCTGTGCTTGCTGTCCGTTTCCTACTGCCCTCTTCTTCAATGTCCCCATTAGCATCATCTTTCTTTCCTTTTCGGTAATCTACATAACTGTTCAACCATTCTGCTGGTGTATTTTCATTTGGTTTACCAAACTTATCAAGTTTCCCTTGTTGGATCAAAGATTTTTTCTGCGATGCTTTAGGACCAAGGCCCCATTTTCTTGGGTATGTATCTCTTTCCATGATTACTCTCTTCAATTTGGCTGCGACTCCATGGTCACAAGATGCCATGGTTGAAGTTGTCATCAAAGCAACAGCCAATGCTACAGCTTCACCTTTCGTAGTGACTATTACAATTTCTTGGTCAATTTCAATGCCATCTTCATACCTTAAAATACCAGGTAAGAGGACTTTTGCACCGTAGCACACAGCGTTTACAGCACTGTCCTTGATAAAAATTCTTTTGTGAGCGACTAGTAAGCCTTCCAGGGGTTTTATGACACGTCGCAGGTAAGTTTCATCTTTGTGATTTTCAAAAGCCCATTGAGCATCTAAAATATCATGCATCGTAACCATTCCTTCCTTCTCCCCTTGGATACCAGAACGGACACGTCTCAGCTCAATCATCTGTCCCCCTACACCGAGCATTAGACCCAGATGTACACACATTGTACGAATGTATGAACCGGCTTCGCAACTCACCCAGAACACACCAATATTCCGTTCATGATCATAATCGAGGAGTTTACTGTCATAAACGCTGCGGACACGGAGCTGGCGTTTTACAGCTGATATAAGTGGAGGACGTTGAAATAAAGCACCTCGAAGCTTCTCCAGACCTTGAGTGACCTTTTTTATTCCGTCTACAGCAGAATGAAGATTGAAAACTGCCACATACTCCTTACCAGCGTTCTGCTGCGACTTTACAAGACGAGTGGCTCGATCTATGCAAACTATAAGACATCCAGTGACTTTCGGGTCAAGTGTACCAGAATGACCAGTTTTTTCTACTTTAAGGATGCGTTTTATCCATGATACCACTTCGTGAGAGCTCGGGTTGCTCGGTTTGTCAACATTAATGAAGCCACACTTAATATATTCGCCGATAGGACGCTTCAGGGGCGAGTGCCCAAATGGCAGCGGCGTGTAATGATTAGTGCGCACATTGAGTCGATCGAAATTCTTCAATAACAAAGGCCAGTAAGCAGTATCAAGCTTGCTCACGCTCTCTGATGGCTCGATCTTGAAGTCTTGAAGCTTTTGAAACGTCCCTAAGGACACGGTCTCTTTACTTTTCTTCTTTTTCTTCGAATGGACCTCCGCACCGGGTTGTATCACTTCCGTCATTTTTACAACAAATTACGCACTGATTATTCAAATTATACCCAGTTTACGTATAGTAATCGTACATAAATTAGTGCGATGGCCTAATTTCGGGCACTGTGTGTAAATTACGACTCTAAAATCACGCACAAACAACGAAACGACACGTGCAGTGCGTCGAAAAGAGGTTATCATTTGTTGATTGCATGTTTTCCCGACGGGTGGCGCTCACGTTTTAACAGTGCCACCAACAAAAAAGTAAAAATCGCGTTCTCAATTAGATTGACAATTTAATGGCCCCATAAGGCTTTACAATAATAACTTAATTTATGGAGTTGATTGAAAGTAATATGATCAAAATTTCTTATTATTTGCTATGGATAGAGTAGTCCTGACTTGAGCATTGAGTAGAGTTCTGAAATATGACCCTGAGAATGAAAACTGGAAAAAACACAAATATAATGTACAAATTCCGAACACAGCTACAAAATTAAAAAGCCAGGTCAGCCAACATTCAGAAAATCAGTGTCACTGTCAGATCGATTTACGGCGTGTGTTTATCAAAACACGCATATATTTTTCCGTTTCCATGGAATAATACGAGAAAATAACACAATGGCAGGCGTATTATTTGAGGATATCTTCAACGTCAAAGACATGGACCCTGAAGGAAAGAAATTCGATCGAGTTAGTCGATTACACTGTGAATCGGAGTCGTTCAAAATGGACTTGATTCTTGATATCAATTCGTGGGTTTATCCAATGGAGATAGGTGATAAGTTTAGATTGGTGCTTGCGACGACTCTTAGAGAGAACGGGTACCCAGATGGAGGAGAATGGAATCCTCTGGAAACCGAGGGAAACCGTGCAGACAGCTTTGAATATGTCATGTCGGGGAAAGTTTATAGGTTAGTTTAGTCGTGTATTTAGCGGCTGGAATTTTGTTTACCGAGTTTGTAATGTATGTAAAAGTGTTTGTAGGGGCGTAAATGAACTGCTGTGCAATTTTTCGTTTCCGATATGAACAACTTACAAGATAAATAACTAAGCAAAAAATGTGTTGGAAATGCTGGTTTTCAGCTTTAGTTTATATAGCTTTAACGAGGCTTTGGTTTAGCTTAACTAAAACAAAGCCTCATTGAGAGCGACGTTTAAAAAATATTTATAAAATTAATCATTTTGTACTTGCTTATCCCCATGGGTTTTTTTATAATATCAAGTGATGGGATGAACAAGTTGTGCCCCTGATAGTAAGTCACACGTCTGCCCATAACAATTGCAGTGTTTCAAGTTCTTAGGTTTTCGCGATTGTTACACATAGGAAATGAAAATTTTTTCCGGATTTAAATCGCATATATTTGTTTGTTCAAACAAAATGACATTCGTCCCATGGTCACAGTTGAGTCAGTCAAATAAATATACTCGATTTAAATCCCGAAAAATAGTTTCATTTCCTAATTGTAGTGTTACTCAGAGCTTTAAATCATAAAGATGTGGGAGCACCGCACTGCACCCGTCACCCTGAGACGTAAGTTGACAAGTCTTATGTCATATAATGCCATATAGTTATGATGAGCTGTTAAGTGACACATGATAACGAACTTTGTTTTGAAGCACATAAGGCACACTGTTGACTGTCACCTAATTGTTAGTCAAGTCTATCTAATTTGTTAGTCAGTCTTGTATGCAGGGTGGAAACAAATTGTATGCTAGAAACAAGGCTCATAGTAGGACACTGGACTCCTCTAATGAAACTTTACGTATTCAACATTTAAATTTATCAACCTGTTATGCATCCTAGGGATACCATGCGTATTTAACGCGCAACTGTGGTTTAAAAAATAAATATTGAAAAAAGAAAATTTTTTAAATTAAGAAATCAGAAATTTCTAATTAAAAACGTATGTTTTCAGGATAGAAGGAGATGAAGCCGCGATGGAACCTGCCTCCAGACTAGCCGCATATGTATCGTTCGGTGGTCTCCTAATGAGACTGCAAGGAGACGCAAACAACTTGCACGGGTTTGAAGTCGACCAGCACATGTATCTTTTAATGAAGAAATTGGCTTTCTAAATTTAGTAACAATTATGTATAAGAGTTTAATTTAAGATAAAATAAGTTTATTAATTTTACAATTTGGGCTTTCTTTTACTTGGCCTCGCTCAATAACACATCATTTGGCATAACAAGCTTTAGCGCAGTGTGTCCATACTAAACGTCGTCAGTAGACTAGAAAATAACGCGTCTGTAATAAACAATGTAACTTTCAGAACAGACAGAAGGGTAACGTCAAATGTGGTCTACCCCAAATAAATACTTTTAATTCGTTTTCGTGTTTGTAATATGGACAGTCAATTTGAATAATTAAAATGGTATATTGCATTTTGAACAAAACGTGATAATACTAAGGAAATTCATGTATTACAGCGCCCTCCTGTGTTCAGTGGCGTAACTATTGCAATACCACCATCTATTGATAACTTTTAGCATTAATATATTACGCTCTTTAAAATAGTTCATAAATTTGATACTAGATGGCTGTTTTTACAAAAGTATTCATCCTTGCCAATAGATGGCGCTATAGAACGTATTGTTGTCAAATGGAGACTTGTTCCCAGAACTACTGCTGTGATGCAAATAGAAAATAATTCACATGCAATTTTTTAAATATTGCTTTCGTATATAAATAAAGTTATTAATAGTATGGTACAGACGTGTGTCAAGCATTTAATTCAGTAGAATAAGATATTTGTAAGGCATAAAAGTCAGGACTCTACACTTGACCCTGTTAAGATTTAAATCAATTCGGTGTGTCAAACTTGGTGTGTTCTTGACTGTATTCCGTTACTAGGTATATTGTCTATTAATATCTATGATAATGTTCACTGCAACTTATTATGATATTTGTAGGCACCTAAGAATTGGACAAGTTAGTACTTTAGTTAGGATTATTTACAAATGACAAATCACTATCAAAAAGACGAAGAAAACGACCGCAATCCAAAAGTAACCCTCAAAGTGCGTTCACACGCATGACTTCACGCAGCGCGCACGTGGCAGTAACGAGCTCTGCGCGAGTGTGAGCGCGCCTTATTGGCTTCGTTCGAAATTTGAATTGTTCTTTGTTCACATTTTTAATTGCTTGTTGTTTTTGCAACTTGGGTACTGAAATCAATAAAGAACCTTCTAGAAGCATTCAATACGGTACACTTCGATATTTAAACAATATTCCAGTTTGTAGAGTTGATGCAACACGTACTATCTATTATTTCTTCTATTTATTATCAACGTCATTCCGGTCTTAGTTTCAGCAGTACATTAAATTTGTCGTGCTCTTTAAAACAAAATATGTGTAAATAACTTCAGATCTATAAGCGACTGTACCTGTGCTAAGAAGGGCGCGAAAATTAGTTCAATTTGTCGCAAAATGGCGCGCGAATAACGAGCTGCCAGTAATTACGGCCGATGCCGACAGCGTTCCAAATATGAATTTTAAAAACGAAGTTCCTTAATTAGGAGGGACGCAATTCGGAAACTTCGAAAACTTAATAATGTGGAGTTTTAGGTATACCAGAAAGTTATTCTAGACTATAGGTAAATCCATAGTGCGTCACGCTGGTCTTCGAGTTTAGATCGTCACTAGTTATCGAAGCATTTTCGTCTCTACAAAACAGCCTTGCGCACTGAATAAACTTTCAATGGTGTAGACTTAGAATAATAACGCATAGAATGATAGTTTCATATCAAACGAACTGTCACAAGTGAGGCAAAAACCAAATTCATGTAGGCGTAAGCAACTTGTATTTACGCTCGTCGGCACGCTGTTATATAATACAATATTATAATACAATACATATGTTATATAAATACAATACAATGTATAATCAATAGCTAGATAAGTATTTCGAATGTAAACATACTCACCTAATCATGTAAACACTCACTAAGGAAATGCTAAGGTCCATTTCACAATAGTTAACTAATGATGTATTACTTAACTAATTATGTTTAACTATCTCATCGTTTTTCTACTATATAATCTTAAACCATAAGAACTGTAATTGATTACTATTTCCTAACTCATAGACATCACATCTCTGTAAAATACTTATAATTTAATAAATATATTTTTTTTAAAAGTTCTCTCGCTGCTCATTTGGTAACATTTGGCGCAGTCGGTAGGATCGCGTGTGTGCATTCGAAGTAGAAACGCGGTTTCTTAGTTCTACAATCGGACAACATCGCCGGAAGAACAAGCAAGAAGACCGTGGTAGCTGAAGGCTTTTGAAATACTTCACGAATGGAGCTCTCGATCTGCATATTACTGTGGTGAGTGGCTAGAACTTTGTGCTCAAATTCCTAAATCCAAACTCTAAATCTAAATGAAACTAAATCTACACTAACCCCAAACACTAAATCAAATCTAAATCAAGATCAAACTCTAGATCCAAATCAAACTCTAAATCTAAATAAAACTAAATCTACACCAACTCCAGGCACTAAAGCGCCTCACTCGGAAAATACTAATTCAACCAAAACTCCAACTCCAGACACTAACTCAATTCTACCTCAATCGTCTCAATCCAACGTCTCAACAAAACTCTCGAAATCAAAGAACAAGCGTAAACTTAAAATCAAATCCAAATCTAAATCAAACCAATCAACTGAAAAATCTGAAACTGAATCGTACAACATCTCGTCCCTCAATATTCCACCCGAAAATCTTCTACACTGCAAATTCCATGTTAACGGTCAACCTCTCACTCTGCTGATAGATACAGGAGCCGCTATTTCTGTCATTCGCAAAGACAAGATAGGATCTCATCCCATCAATAGCAGAAACAAAGTGTCTATCATAGGCGTTTCAAATAACGACTCTACTATTCGCACGTATGGCACCTCAGACATTTCTCTAGATCAATTCGCAAAGCACAAATTCCACATAGCTGACCTAAACATTGCATCAGACGGTATTTTAGGCAATGATTTCATGTCCAAATTCAACGTCAACATCTATGTACAGTCCAAAACAATGCGAGTCCGCGACAGATCTTACAATCTCTTTTTCTTAGGCGATAAAGTCAAACAAATTGACAATAAACAATTCATACCAAAACGTTCAGAAACAGTTATTAAATGCTACAGCCCTAAAATAACGAATGGAACAGCTATTATCGAGAAACAGATAATTAATGAAGATATCACCATTCCAAACGCCCTAGTCAACATCGTCAATAATAGTTTCCTGATAACGTGCGTAAACACCAGCGAGGAAGACAGATACATAACAATGCCCACTTCAATACAAGCAAATCCTTTTCAAGAGATTGAACTACAAGATCAAACGCTAATTCATTCAGTAAACATAAACAACTCTCATACAGACATTCAGGAAAAAATAAAAAATTTAGTTAGACGCGATCACTTAAATCAGGAAGAATACAATTCACTCAATAAAATTATTAATAACTTCTCAGACATATTTTACACTGAAGGCGACTCGCTGACATTCACCAATCAAACTAAACATTCAATACCAACCACATCTGAGACACCTATCCACACTAAGACATACAGGTTCCCCTTCGTACACCGTGAAGAAGTCAGAACACAAGTAGATAAAATGCTTCAGGATGACATTATTCGCCCTAGTACTTCCCCGTGGAGTAGCCCAATTTGGGTAGTTCCGAAGAAACAAGACGCCTCCGGTAAGCAAAAATGGAGAGTCGTCATCGACTATCGTAAGTTGAATGAAATTACGATTGGTGATAGCTACCCCCTACCCAATATAAATGACATCCTCGATCGACTAGGTCATTCAATTTACTTCACTACACTAGATCTTGCTTCAGGTTTTCACCAAATAGAACTAGACCCTAAAGATATACCTAAAACCGCTTTTAATACCCCGTTTGGACACTACGAATTCCTAAGAATGCCTTTCGGACTCAAAAACGCACCAGCAACGTTTCAACGTGCTATGGACAACGTTCTGTACGGTCTGCAAGGAGAACGATGCTTTGTTTACTTGGATGACATCGTTGTCTTCGCCTCAAGTTTACAAGAACACGAACAAAAACTTACAGAGGTGTTCGAACGTCTTAGAAAACATGGCCTTAAGATCCAACCGGACAAATGCGAATTTTTAAGAAAAGAGGTAGCTTACCTAGGTCACATCATTTCCAGCGAAGGTGTTAAACCAAATCCTGAAAAAGTTAAAGCAGTCAGAAACTTCCCAACTCCTAAATCATGTAGAGACATAAAAGCATTCTTAGGTCTTGCAGGTTATTACCGCCGATTCATAACCAATTTCAGTAAAATCACAAAACCTTTGACCAGCCTCTTAAAAAAGGACGTACCCTTTATATGGGGCAAATCCCAACAAGAAGCTTTCGATACTTGTAAAAACATCCTCACTACGACACCTATCTTACAATACCCAGACTTCACCCAGAAATTCATTTTAACCACAGATGCTTCAAATTATGCACTTGGTGCAATCCTCTCTCAAGGTGAAATAGGTAAAGATTTACCGATAGCTTACGCATCCCGAACTCTCAACAAAGCCGAAATCAATTACTCTACAATCGAACGCGAGATGCTAGCCATCGTTTACGGCGTCAATCACTTTCGACCATACCTGTTCGGAAGAGAATTCACAGTAGTCACTGATCATAAACCACTGAAATGGCTATTTAATATGAAAGACCCAGGTAGTCGTCTCGTTCGTTGGAGACTAAAACTGGAAGAATACACCTTCAATATCCATTACAAAGATGGGAAAAATAATACCAACGCTGATGCTCTATCCCGACCTCCTATATTAAATTCAAATATAATTGATCTAACCTCTGACGATTCATGTCCCACTCCTGAAGACTATCTTCAATTAAACTACGAACATTTCAACTCCCAAGACAGAAGTTTCGATTCACCTAAACTCAAGATATCTCCTAATAAACTCTTAGACCTACGTCATAAAAATGTATTTATTCCAGTCTCGTGCCAACTCTCAGATCTCAATGACCTTTTTAATGAAGCCATTAACTCTTGCTCTCAAGTCCAACCCTATTTAGGAAAATCTAAATCTCTTTACGATACCGATCTCCTTATATCAAACGAGAAACAAAATCTTTACTTTTCTGTCACAAGACCAACGCATTTCGATCCGTGGGATTGTGAAAACTATTTCAAATCTCTCTTATCCTGCCTTCAGGAAAACGACATCCCAACTCTCGTTGTACCCGACTTAAAAAACGACAAAACTTGTAAACTACAAGGTAATGAACAATTACGCATTACAGCATATCTAGCCGAATTATACAATTGCGAGATTACAATATGTGAAAATAGAGTAGAATATCCTAAAGCAAACGAAATCCCAACTATCTTAAAAACTTACCACGATGAACCACTTTCTGGACATCGAGGCATCGTAGAAACCACCAGGAAAATTCGAGAAGATTATTTCTGGAAAGGAATGACCGACGATATCAAACACTACGTTGAATCTTGCGTAACGTGTCAACGAAATAAAATTCAGAGGAAAAACTTTCAAGCCCCTATGGTGATAACATCTCAATCAAACGAACCCTTTCAAAGAGTCTCAATGGACTTAGTTTCCTATTCCGACGTAAGTGACAATAACAATAAATACGTTCTAACTCTTCAAGACGAGTTAACTCGTTTCGTCCAAGCCTATCCTATTCCCAACAAAGAAGCCATAACTGTTGCCGAACAACTTCTACACTTCTGCCAACACTACGGCATTCCAAAACGATTCCACTCCGACCAAGGCTCAGAATTCATGAACAGCGTTCTCAAACAGTTAGTCAAGTTCTTAGGTACAAACCATTCCTTCAACACCGCCTATCATCCTCAGACAAACGGAGCTCTAGAAAGATTCCATGCTACATTGCGTGATCACATCCGAATGTACCATAGTCGTCGTCTCAAAAACTGGGACAAAATTATCCCATTTGCCATAATGTGTCACAATACTTCTGTAAATACCTCAACAGGTTACACTCCTCACGAACTTCTCTTCGGCTTCAAGCCACGTCCCTTTTACTCAACAAAAGTCGTTCCGGACTATACGGCATGCGACTATCTAAAAGATCTAAACGAACGTCTTCGTATTTCAAGGGATACTGCTCAACAACACATCCAGAAAATGAAAGAAAGAGCAAAAGAGCGATACGATGGTCAAATCAAAAATCTAGCCCGATTTAGAATAGGTAGCAAAGTCATGTTGCGCGTCCCCAATCCAAATAATCTAGACCCGAAATGGGAAGGACCTTACGAAGTTATACGTGTCGGTTTCAATGAAAACTACGTAATTAAGAAATCACGTAAAAATGAAATCGTGCATGCAAACCGCCTTCGTCCATATCATCAGCATGAGACCTTAGTTTAGCCTAATAAAATAAGTAAGTAGTATAGTAGTAGAATACATTTTAAACAAATTCCTTTTATAATAATTACAGGCTCAGCTCCTCTACAGCAGCCCAAAACCCGAACTCCTTTTATACTTTTACGAATTTCGTTAATAATCCTTACATAAGCTTCGTAATCATGTCTATCTTAAAATTAATATTTTTTATTCTCTTATACAAATTATACTTAGTTGTTAAACGTAAAGTTCAAAATAAAACCAAACAACAGGAAATCTCTCTCGTTTCAGGGCAACCACAGGCATCGTTGCCAGTCTAGATCAACTTACTGAAAGAATCCAACATAATTCGGGTCTATTTTTCCAAGAAAAAGAAGTAATCAATCTTTCCGACGAATCATGGAGATTAATCATATATCGCGACCTCAAACCTCTATTTGTAGCCCAAGATTCCCTTTTACGCCTTTCTAATAATTTTCAACTACTATCATCTAAATATTCAACTTTTCCTAACGTCGATTCAACCAAATCATACCTTAAAGTTAACTTAAAGAAAATCTACAATAGACTTTCAGAATTAAATATGTATTTAGGCAAAAATTCTAGCAGACAAAAGCGTGAACTGATAGATGGACTCAGTTCTCTATTAAAATACCTCATAGGTACACCTGATGCTAAAGACGCTAAACACTACGACGAATGCATCGATCTACTTGAAAAACAAGAATTAGATTTATCAAAATTAATGCAAAAGCAAATTCAAATAATTTCCTCAACTACTAAAAACTTCAATGGAACAATCCACAAAATCGTTTACGACGAACAAATCATAAACGAAAACATCCTTAAACTTAATCAATATTTAAACTCATCAGAAAAACTTATTTTTGATATGAAAGTTAGCGAACAAATCTCAACAATCTCAATTCAAATTTTAGAATCCGTCACCAGTCTAGAAAACGAAATCAACGAAGTCCTTACAAGCATCTTATTCGCGAAATCTAATATTATTCATCCTTCAATTATATCCCTCAAAGAACTCTATCAAGAACTGTTACTTTCCAATTACGCTAGATCTAATAAAAATCTTATTATCCCCGTCACAATTCATAACATACACACTATTTTAGATTCGTCTACTTTATCCGCATACGTATACTCAGATAGATTAATATATATTCTCGATTTCCCATTAGTAAGTAACGAACCTTTTACATTATATCATATCTTTTCAATCCCTATCCAACATCATAATTCCTCTCTTTATACAACTATCCTTCCTGAGCATAAATACTTAGCCACAAATCCAAACGGACAAGAGTACATCTCGACAAGCTCCTTAGAAAACTGCAAAAAATACACTACAGGAAGAAGCATCTGCACCAACTTCGTCATCTACGAATCTGCTACACGCCCAATATGCGAACAGCAAATCTTATTCAGCGCTTCGAAATCAATCCCTAAGACCTGCACCGTTTCGACTTTCGCCGCTATCATCAACACATTTCAAGCTCTAGACAATAACAGATGGCTCTACATCATCACTAACGAAACTCAGAGTGTTCTACAATGTAACAGCGATGTAACACACCACAAGCTTCAAGGAATCGGAATTCTTACTCTAAAAGAAGACTGTAAACTCCACATCGGCTTCAGCACCTTGTCAGCATCCAAACGCATTAATAAAAATTTCACATATCCCATTACTGTTCCTGATATTCGAACTGAAGATTGCTTCGAAGAAACGAAATCAATGCCAACTCCTGATCTTCATCCAATTCCTATAAACGAACTCCCGCTAGATTCTCTAAATACATTGAAACACCAATTGGACAAACATAAAGAAGAAATAACAAAGCTTCAAAACAGAACCTTTTCTCAACATCACCAAGTCGGACTATCATGGATCACAATCATATCTGGAATAGCAATGTTTCTAACCCTCCTTTATTTCATCAAAAAATATTGCTTTCGTCGTCCCTTTCAATTATGCGTCCAACATGAGAACCAGCGTGACGGCTGTGTTCAAATCTTCAACAACTGCTTCGACTCCTCTTCACGTCGCAGAACAACAAGCTTCACCACCGCCATTCCGTTGACTACAGTGGGAACATCTTGCATATCCGAAGATGAAGATGATTCACCTACTCAAAGATCCGGCGTCAGTAACGCCCAATCTTTGTTCTAAGGGGGGAGGTGTTATATAATACAATATTATAATACAATACATATGTTATATAAATACAATACAATGTATAATCAATAGCTAGATAAGTATTTCGAATGTAAACATACTCACCTAATCATGTAAACACTCACTAAGGAAATGCTAAGGTCCATTTCACAATAGTTAACTAATGATGTATTACTTAACTAATTATGTTTAACTATCTCATCGTTTTTCTACTATATAATCTTAAACCATAAGAACTGTAATTGATTACTATTTCCTAACTCATAGACATCACATCTCTGTAAAATACTTATAATTTAATAAATATATTTTTTTTAAAAGTTCTCTCGCTGCTCATTTGGTAACAACGCACACAAATATACAAATAATGATGCCATGGAATAACATTTCCCT
>NW_020654943.1:0-10411 GCF_003589595.1 Hyposmocoma kahamanoa
TAACGATATTACTTATTTGGAATTGTATTTTAAGTGCGCCCTTACATGAACGACGCGACTAAAATTTTAAAAGAATATATTGTAATATAGTATTATTATATTATACATTTACACAAGTATGTGCATCCACTTTACACCCTTTTACCGTCGGGGTAGGCAGAGATCGCAGCCTTTCACTTACTACGATCTTGACAGACATCTTTCACGTCATCTATATACGCATCACTGCTTTCATATAGTTTAGTAGCAGAAGAGATCCTTGTGAAAGAACAAGGGCGTGTATGAAATTACAGGCACATGGGACTTGTCAACTTATGTCTCAGTTTGACGGGCGCGGTGGCAGTGCCCCTCAGATCTATGTCATTTAAAGCTATGAGTGGCACTGTAAGTGCGTGTCGCTTGCCACCAGGCGTAAGAATTTTTCGTTTTGTCACAAGGTATTATAAAAAAATTACACTTGAAATCGTTACATTGATAAAACTCTACCACTCATTGAAAAGAACGAGAAAATCTAAACTAAAAAGTTAAACAGGTCACTACCATAGATTTTTGTCATCCAAGTATGTAGAAGTGTAAGATTGTGAACATAATTTTATTGCATAACTATTTTATTTTAATTTTCAATGTCACAGGTTAAAATTAAATTGCATACAATATGAAAGAAAAAAAAACTTTTATTAATAAACATGTCACATCGTAATCACCAAATTTGTCGTTATCGTCCATTGACTTACAATTATATGGATGTCGTGTCCGCGCTAAAAAGTGTCCGAACTTATAGAGCGTTAAAATCGTATACAGAGCGTCATTCACGCTTTAGTCTTCGTTTGTTCGACTGACAGCGAAGCAAGCAAAATTAGACAGTACTGCGATGACATTACAATTTAAATTCAACGTTTTAGCTTTTTCATATTCCTCTACATGTCACTACGTTTAAATAGGTTGACTTGGGATATTTTTTTCGTGGTTTTTGTATTAGACCCGTCGTCCATTTATTTGTAAGTCAATGTTATCGTCAAAAAGCTCTTGTACCCTATAATAAAGTTTGGTATTCAACCATTTACTAAAAGCATGTTCAATTTTAGATACAATATTATTTTTTAATTCATTCGGAATGCTGGTATATCTTGAGCGAAACTACGTAGAAGCTTTTATGGTAAAATGTTGAGCTGTATAATAACAGAATAGAATAGAAATCATTTATTTCGTATAAAAGCACACTGTATAACTACAATATATACATAAATACTTTGCGACTACAATACTAGAGTTAAAACAAATATGGAGACCACAGCATGCCTTATTAGTCTTATTACGTACTACCTAATAAATAATACGATTGAATAAAAATATTAAAAACCTTTAACCGTGAAAAACACACAGAGCGGGTGCGGGTCGGGCGTGAGTCGGGTCGGAACCGCAGCGGGCCTATTTCCGTGTATTTGTATGGTCGACAATATACGGAGCGCGGGCGCGAGACGGGTACCCGACTAGCGCCCGACCCGCACCCGCCCTTTGTGTGTGTTTCACACTTTAATGTAAAGTTTATATTCCACTATAGCTATAATAATAATAATAATAATAACGCACACACTCAACATAGCCCCGCACTAGGGAAACCCTGTGTCGCAGGTGCCATGGACACACACATAGACAACCACAAACTCACGAGAGAAATAAATGTAGGCCATACAAACATTTCTCCCGGCCCGGGAATCGAACCTGGGACCTCTGCGTGGCAGTCCGGCATGGTGACCGTTCGGCCACGGAGGCAGTTATACTTCGAGTTATACTTCTGTAATTATATAAATGAATGTTTGTATATTTATAATAAAACTTCCGCAAGTTGTTGTACACCCGCCAAAGTATGTACAGTGTTAGATCCCACTGCTGGGCGGAGAGCCGTCTTCTCTAAGAAGAGGGTTAAGACTATTGCAGAGCTAAAGGAGAAACACATTTGTTATTCAGATGTTGCAGTACAGGGAAAAGCTAGTACCTTATGAGTATTTTGTACTTAATATTGCACTTTTGTACTTAATATGGAGTTACATTAAACATGTTTATTTCTCCATTAGATACAGGAAAATATAACCCACATCCTCTCCAATTCTTGTAAATATCAACTAATATTGTACATAGAGTTAGAAGAATTGGAGAGGATGTGGGTTATATTTTTCTGTATCTAATGGGGCAATAAACATGTTTGACGAAACTCCACTTATGCCATTCTTTCACGACATGTGCGAATCATGAATTTTTTTAAATATTTGTTAATATGATGGATAGAAAGTGTAGAAAAATAATAAAAAATCGAGCAGAAAGAATTTCAATCCATTTATACAATTTTTAAAGTGGAAAATATTTCAAAAGTAAAAGGTCAAAGGAAAATTGTTAGAGTATCCATAACTCTTTCAAGGCGAACTATCTGCAAAGGTGGCAATAAAATGAAATCGGTGATTCTTAGGAAAAAAGAATATGTAATATTTGAAGAAAAACTACTGCTGAGAATTTCAACGTTGTTTGATAAATGAAAATTTCGCAACGTTGGATTTTTTCTATAACATCACTCTCTTTCTTAAATTAGTATACAATACATGTCTTACTCTAATTAAAGATGATACTATGAGATTTGGGGGCCTACCATAAATCTACCTTTACATTTCAATGTTTTTTAATTTTTTTAAGCTTATTGTAAGATTACAATAATATTACTCATATTTCGATACCTCCAATGAACACCACGCTAACTTTAATTTTTAGTCGGTTTCAGTTATTTTTGCCACAGCCATATTTATTTACTAATATTATGCTCCCCGAATTTTGTGAAAACAAAAATAAAGACACAAAACAAAATTCGAAAAAATAAAAAATAAAAAAACGAATTTTGTGAAAATAAAAATAAAGAAACAAAAAACAAAATAAAAACAGAACAGGTCCAAAAATTAAGTTGACGTAGTGTTCATTGGAGGTACCGATTTGTACCATGGTAAACCTGTCAGCCAATATATTATCATTTAGTATTATTACTAAAGGATGGTGAGAACGAATTATTCCCCAAGATGGTTTTTTTATAACTAAATGGCATTAGAATATTTTGAGCCAACGTCAAAGTAAAAGGTTAAGAAATAGACGGGAGGAAAACCGAAAGGAAAAGAAACGTCATCGGGAAAGCTAAGTTTGCAAGGAATTAATATAATAAGAAATATAATAATTAAATTGTTATAAATCACACGAAATAAATTCAGGGACTAAATTTTTATATAATTAATTACAATAAATGAATATAATAATTATAATAGAGAATCGGCATCGAGTACATAACCAAAAATATAAACGAAATAAGGGCCCATCCCTGGCAACTCTTCAGGCAAACGGGCCTTGTATCACTTTTAAATATCAACTCTCGTTTGCACTGAAATCACAAATTAGAAAGCTGAAATAGTACAGCGCCAACAACTGACCTGTGTGTACGTCTCCGTATATTCCAAAAATATTTTGTATTTACTGTAATAAAGATAATATTTCTAACTATGGGGATCTGATCCTAGTCAATTTGAAGTGAAACAATTGACGACACCCGTCAATTATTTCGAATTCGCGCTGGCCAATCGGAGCGCAGTTATCACAGTAATGATTTGGCAGAATAGTTTTCAAACAAATTGAATGACATTTCGTCTCTATTTCTGGTTATATACTCGATGACAATAGGATACATAAGGAGGCATGACACACTTGTAGGTAAAAAAAACATGAAAGATAGTTGTTGCAAGAAGAAGGAACAGTCAAATCGGAAGCGAGAGAAAAAGATGATATCTAGGTTCCCCACATCCTCACCACACTCGCATAAATCGCTGTCTATAATATGAAATCTAGCTAGGGGTAGGAGTACATGTATGTCCAAGACACAAGACGAATAAGTATAGAACTAGAACATTTGGATAAAAAACCATCTCTTTATACCCAATATTTATTTTTTGCTAAAAATAGTAAAGAAATCCATCTCTTTTTTTTGATGACCCGATTCGTTCAATCATAGTATAATGTTAAAGTACTTGTACTCATTGTTTATTGTTTATATTCAGAGAACTAAAAAGTATGCGATGATGAATTGTATCAAGATTACGTTGTTTTCAATTATTTTTCCTCATTTTCATTAAGAAAAATAAATAAAACAGGCTGAGACTTTATTGTCACATTGTGAATTCGGAATTGGTCTAGTGACAATTGTTATTGTCGCTGTCTTAATTTTACGAAATACAAATAGCGTGTTTTTATTAAACGAGAAATTATTTGTCGTATAAATTTATATAAATAAGTTAGACCTAACTTTTTATCATAAACAATCAATATTTAGACAATAAATTGGAAAATAATATTGTTTCCACTGCGGTCGAATAATTATTTTATGATTGCTAAATTGGACATAAGAGCAATGTTACTTTATTGTCGATGTCGCGTCATAGCAGGAATTCAGTGAATGATTAGTCAACAAAGCTTACTTTAAGTGCGCCGTGGTACTATAAGTCAAAGTAATGTTAAAGTAATATTGTTTTAAGAGGTTGTGGTATGCTCCCTGAACTAATTTGGAAAACCATGGTTTCGAGAGCTCCTCAGCTAACGCCAGTAGTACTAACCGATAGGTCAACAAAGTCGTCAAATAAATAAATAAATAAATAAAGAATGTGTACTGTAGTACAGGCAGCTTAGGTTTGTATTTAGAACTGTAAAAATAGTAGAGAGTTGATATCAAACAGACATCTTGGTAGTTCTGGACAAAGCTTCGAAATTAAATACACATATAAAGTTATAATTATGATATAATCGTCATTTCTCATTGGAAAGTACTTCTACGCAAGCCTAAGAGCTACGTTCTCTGGTAACAGATGGAAGATGTGTTTAATCGAGAATCAAACTTAGAACAGCAGAGTATCGAGTCACCAATATGTATTTCGAAAGAACACACCTTAGTGTTGGCAAGCACAAGGAGATCCGTCACCGATTGGTGGACCCATCTCTGCTTATTCATATTAAGTCCACAGCCTCCTCGGTGGCTTGCTTGTTGGTAGGGTAATAGCTTCCGAGCAGTGTGTGGCTAGGCTATTTAGACAGGCAGCTTAGGTTTGTATTTAGAATTGTAAAAAAAGTAGAGAGTTGATGTCAAACAGTTATCTTGATAGTTCTGGACAAAGCTTCGAAATTAAATACACGTATAAAGTTATAATTATGATATAATCGTCGTTTCTCATCGAAAAGTACCTCTACGCAAGCCCAAGAGCTACGTACCCTGCTATAGTACCAATCATGTTTAGTACGTATCGGGAAGAACGACAAACCTAAATTTGTACAGAGATACTCTTGTTCATGATTATAACACACCAAGCGAACACTTCTGTAATCACATGAAACCGAATACTGTCGTAACTCAAAATTGCGGATTGAGATAACACAATTTGAAAATTAAATAAATACTGAATGGTTCTTATTGCGAATAATGTGATTATATTTATTTACACATTATTATGTGAAAATTAATACCCAGTACACACATTTTCATTTATACATGTGTAATTAAGTATTCTTAATTATACATGCATAAATGAAAATGTGTGTACTGGTTTCATTCGTATTTATTATTTAAATTTTCAAATCGTGTCCGATGGTTTTGTGGTTTGGTTGACCCGCGCTTTGCAATGCAAGTGCACTGCGAGATTATGCGAATGTGTTCGTCCATACACGGCGCGCGGCGGGCGTGCACACATACAACCGCCTCGTGTATGGAGTTACCCTACTTGGTCTTACTCTACTCTATGCTCTTACGCTGACAATAGCATTCATATTTACATTTAAATTGTTTAGTTTCGAGCTTCCTTTTCAAAATTGTGTCCACTTGCACAATACAAACGAAATCGTCGTTCTTTTTGAGCTCAAAATTTAAAACACGAACTATTTATTATTTTACAAAACCTAAACGCTTATTCGTTTTGTTCAGGAAAACATAATATAAAGATAAAAACTAAAAGGATTTAGTGCTTACAATTTTCATTCAACGAAAATTGTCGAGCGCAAAAAAAATATGACGAAAATTCTATAAGAGGAAAAAAGCTTGTCGCTTTTATTATTGTCCAAATTGTTTTTGTTTTCAGAATTCTCGCTTTATCCGGTACATAAACTTTGCAACGAGAAATTTTCCCAAACAAATCTTTCGTCCATTTAGAGGGCAACTGTAAACATACGACTCTATCCAGCTACTGGCAAATTCTCCAAAAATTCTTCAACGAAAATAAAACTATTTTTCGTATCTACATCGTGTATATCTTCGGCTCTTTACTGGTCCCATGGTTTCGGCTAATACGGGGCACACAGGGTATAATCATTAATTAGTATGCCCAGACTATCCATAAATATATGAGATATCAAAAATATTGAAATTGATATCGAAAACAAGGTACAAACAAACGAAGTTAAAGCTATTTGAAAAATGTATATTGTATACTATAGCGGAAGGTTGCCTATTTGGATCATGTACTGCGACATGACAGATATCCTCTATTGCACACCATAATGATGGGCAAAGTAGCTGGGAAGCGGAAGGTTGGAAGAAGAAAAATGTCATGGCTTCGTCATCAACATCAGGGAGTGGACCTAGACCGTGGAACAACTGTTCAGGCTAGCTTTAGACAAATAATGGAGACCTTCAATAATGGAGAGGCACTTGAAGTAGAAAATACTATACATGTTCTATTTAGTTCAGTTGATATAAAAAAAACCATTGGTATATGTGAAGTACCTATTGATACCTATTGGTACCTATTGATATATAAAAATACAAACTTAGCTCGAAACTTTACAAGAAAACCGCTGTATTTCTTGTAAAGTTTCGAGCTAAGTTTGTATTTTTATTCTATTGTGAAAATTTTTAGAAATCACACGAGATTTAGTGTTATTTTTACTTAAACTAAACTTGTACTTAGTTAAACAAAATCTATTCATTTGAAAGCGAAGCTTATAAAATATATTATGAAACACATAAATTAGTGCACGTCGTTACAAGGTTATATTTTGTAGATTTTTATGAATTGTCCACAGAAATCATCCTGGATTATTTTTAGTTGATTTGACACTTTGATGTTAGGACTAAATTTTATCTGTCCTAAGCAAGGTATGAAGGGAAAATTAATAGTAATTAGAATTAGTACTCTTTAAATAGGAAGGTTTGATAAGCGGGAGTTCAATTTCTGTTTCATAGACTAGCCCAAATTAAGAGTGTGTTAGTGTTTGTAAAATGGCACATGTTTTTTTCTCATGATTAGGGACGATTTTTTTATATATTCAGATTAGTTATTATTATGAGCTACTCGTTTGCCTCTTTAAATATTTATCTCGTTCAACCTGTATATTTTTATACGGATATTCTTTATATTTATTTAGTACAACCAATAAGTCAAACAGTTCTACTTCAGGTCTGAGATACACGTGGAGTAGTGCTAAAGACTTAACACAATAATAATTACATCAGTCAAATATAATCCATCAACAGTATTGATGATGTACAAAATGTAAACAATATTAGTTGTTCAACTTCTAATTCAAAGATGAAATTGGAAACAAATTTTTGAAACGTACCATCTAACAAATCCAATCTATTGTTTCCAACAAACGGACCACAAATTGCTGACAAGAGTTAACTCATTATTATCCAAAATTGGCTTTCCCTTTGATCTCTCATTCAACCCTTTTGTCTAAAGGAATATCCTCCGTCAGGGGTAATGAACATTTGTAAGAATATTGAAAGATCCGCGGAACATTTCTATCAAAACGGATTATACTTACACACATTTAGTAGCAGTAGAGCCCCTTGTGAAAGAGTTTGTCCAGGAAAGTACTGCCACCTTACCTATTTCGGCGTTGTTATATATATATATATATTTTTTTTTTTTATACATGACAGGCAAATGACTCCACTCCACCTGATGTTAAGTGGAAAGTGGTATCCAAACGCGAAGGAACCTAGTGCAGCGATGAAACCCTCACTGCACTAGCCACCTCCACCCTGCCTGTCTACAATATGCCTCTTCACGCCTCGTTTGAAGGACCCCATATCATAAGAGGGAGGGAAGACATGTGCCGGAAGGGAGTTCCATTTGTCAACCGTGCGGCAGAGAAAGGAGCCACCGAACCTTTTAGTACGCGATGGAATTCGGCAGGTAGTGAAACGGTGACTACGAAGGCCAGTACGCGTGCTTCTGAGCAGGAACGGGGAAGGGGGGATGAGGTTGAACAGCTCTTCAGAGCACTCACCATGGTACATGTGATGATGCAACATCTCTAGTGGTGCTTTTGAAATGACAGACGCATGAGACTTGTCAACTTATGTCTCAGGGTGACTTGATAGGGCAACTCTTTACGACTTAAAGCTCAGAGTGGCACTGCAACTGTTACGGACAGGCATGTCGCTACCACCAGGCGCACGCCTTGTTTGTCCCGATCTCTGTTCTTGTTCTTGTTATCTGCACATCACAGTGACAGACGCCTTGAATTTCCACTTGTTACGCTGTATTCACGTCATTCTTATGATATTTATTTATTTATTTATTTAAACACTTTATTGTACCACAAGTAACTTACAAATTTTCAGAAACAATTTAAATATTTGTGTACAAAGGCGAGCTTATCCCATAAAGAGATTTCTTCCAACTAACCTTTGAAAATCTGAGAGGAAAGTTGGTTTTGGGGTGGCACTAAAAATAGATAAGTAAAGAAATGGAATATACTATACTCAATAAATACACAGATAAATTTAATAAATCAAATGTACATACCAATACATATATATTAAGTAATGTTGATACATTAATACATACAAAGTCTATAATAAAATGAATGCACAAATAAAACTATAAATAAATATATCAAATGTAAATAAATATTTCAAAAGCTTGTGGAGTTTGAACAATCCCAAAACTTCAAAAGAGCACCCTTGAAAACCCGAACCGAAGGCGACTGTCTGATACTAATTGCGCGACTGACTGGTGGTAAACGACACTACCCAAAACAGTTGCAGGGTCACTCAGAGTTTTGATCGCAAAGACCTCATGGACTCCGCTACAACGTCGTCTCCCTGAGACATAGTGTTGACAAGTCCCATGCATGTAGTTACATAATATTATAATAAAACTCATTTACTTTGATTAATAGTCACCTTTATTCTCTTTTGTCTCCTCCTCGCTAACCGTCCCATCCCGCAATCTCCGTACTTCCTATTCTCCCTTTGACAGTTCGATTCGCCAGTGCTGCCAATTTATAACTTTAAATTATGTAAAAATAACTTGATCCTAACACTCGTCCATCCTGACCTCGTGCACGTCCTCATGTACGAATAACTTGAATCTAACGCTCGGCGTATTGTACTGCAAAGAGTTAACAATTACCTTGTACGATCTAGAAATAACTAATCATTTTCTCATACAAATTAAGGAATCACATTTGTCTTATATTCTAAATTATTCCAGACACTCAAACGTTCGTTTTCCATAAACCCAACAATTTCAACAATTATTTTATGGTTGCGCGAACCTATCAATTCTCGCGCAACTTACAATCATTGATAATCAGTAACTGTATCATTACAAACATAAATAAGTACTACAAATCAAGTAATTAAAAGTACTACAAATCAAGTCATTAAAAGTACTACAAATCAAATTAAGCAGCGTATGACTTTATACAATGACATTTGCTGCGATAACATTTTCATAAACTGGATGGGTTCTTATGAAAACAGTAAATCAATATAATTGCGCGAACCCATCTATTCTCGCGCAACTTACAAAATAGGTGTGGATGCGAACCCATTCATTCTCACTATCCACTTACAATTATTCATAAATAGTTTCCATATCATGAGAAATATATTAGGACTATAAATCAAGCTACTATGAAACATAACAAGCAAGTGTTTATATAATTAAATTGCCTGTGAAAATGTTTGTCATAAACCCATCCATTCTTATGAAAAACAGTAAATCTATATAAATATATATAGAATTGCGCGAACCCATCAATTCTCGCGCAACTTACAAAATAGATGTAGATGCGAACCCGTCCTCCATACTCCCTAACTACTTACAATTATTGTATTTGCGGTATCAAGTACAAAGATATTTCCATTTCGCGTACCTAAATATGTATTCATATATTGTTAGATTTAATATAGATAATATTAGATTTTAAATTAATATAAATCATATAAAAGTATATAACCTTGCGAAACAAAAATTTTATTTGAGGAAGTTATGTAAATAATAACAATAATGAATATAATATAATGTATATAATGAATATATCATACTTATTGCTAATACTTATTACTGGGTAATATAGTCTTCCCACAACAAATTCGAAATTCATCTTG
>NW_020654944.1:0-21411 GCF_003589595.1 Hyposmocoma kahamanoa
TATGTATATTTAATAATATAATAATAACGCACACACTCGTGCCCCGTACTAGGGAAATCCTGTATCGCAGGTGCCATGGACACACAGAAAAACAGCCACGAATCAGAAGAATCAAGACGAGAGTGAACAGGCATTATTTAGGTGTGCATGCTCAAACTCATGAGACAAATAAATGTAGGGCATACAAATAATTAATTTTCTTCCGGCCCGGGAATCGAACCCGAGATCTCTGCGTGGCAGACCCGCACGGTAGCCATTCAGCCATTGAGGCAGCAACTTAACCACACTTTATATATTACTTTCGATGTTTATTATTTCTACGTAATGAAATAATAAATTAAAAAGACAAATTACAGCGTTAGGTAAAATAATTGAGAAACTAGGCAATGGCGAAACAAGTGAACTAACCTTAGCAATCTGCTTCTTGGCATCTTCGAGCATCTTCTCAGCCAGTTGCAACGCTGCCATCAGTTTCTCCATATGTGTATCGACGTGAAAGCCTTTAAGAGGGTCCGCACTGATTTTCATGTTGCCTGTCAGGCCGTTTTCAAGGAGCACGTGGTCGATTACCGATGAACCATATTCTGTGGACAAAAATTAACTATGAGACGGGAGAAAAGTCATTAAGTTTCACATACATATACTTTTTAAATGAAAAGTCATAGGTGTACGCCGTTACATGAATTCCAAACAGCAGAAAGCGTTCATTCACCAGGGCATTCTTTGAATTAAAAAAAAATTAAAATCTAAGTCGCTACCTATTTTCAAAACCGGATTGCGTAAATATCTTTTATCACAGTCCTAGTATACAACGTGTGTATTAGTAAGTATAAGTTATTAATAAGTATAAGTTTATTTAGGTTTATAAATACATACTCGTATATCTACGTACGTATAATATATCATTATTTTTTAAATATTTTATAAATTACTATGTGTCTTTATTTATTTATTTTTATTTTGTATTTTTTTTTATACAATTTTTTTTTTCTTTTTTCTTTTTTATATTTGTAAAATTGGCACACTACGTCCCCGCTCCGATTAGCTTTCCTCTAAATCCAAGGTTGTCTGGAAGAGATCGCTCTTAGCGATAAGACCGCCAATGCCCACATTAGTTTTAAGTTGTTTATGTACTATTCTTGTTCTTGTGTGTGAGCAATAAAGTGTATATCTATCTATCTATCTAAGTGACGGGACGAACAAGTCGTGCGCCTGATGGTAAGCGACACGCCTGTCCACAACAGTTGCAGTACCACTCAAAGCTTTAAATCACATAGATCTGAGGGGCACTGCTACTGTGTTCGACACCCTGAGACACAAATTTACAAGTGCCAAGTGCATGTAATTGGCCTGCAAAAAATTTTGTATATTGGCTTAACATTAATAGCGGGATCACCTATATCACTTCCTTTCGCAAAATCAGAGGTTCCCAAACTTTCTGTTTGCCCCGTGGCTTTTTATAATTTTTTTTTTCACATTCATCATCGTTAAATGTGTTTTTTTACAGCTGACACAGTCATAACATTAGATGTAGAGTGAGAAACTTTATAAAAAACGTGACAAATATAACTCCATAACTTGTTTGTTGTGAAATATTTACTTCGTAGGTAATTTCCATGTCTATTATAAGAAAGTATTATTGTCAGTGCACAGGTCAACATTTTCATTATGACCTGCTTAAATGGGATACGCTTTTGTGGACCCCGTTATCGTCTTACGCAATTTACTCTCGGATCTCTCTTTCGTTTATCATAAGAAAGAAAAGGGATAACTCTTACCCAACTTAGGATTAAGTATTTTCTTAAGATTGTCCCCGGGCTTGCTATTGGCAAAGATTTCCTTGAGGGCTTCAGCGCCAGGCGGCTCGTGACTTGTCTTCGCCCGGTCCAGAGGATACTTTTCTTTCACTGCAAATCTGAAAGGAGACAGTTAGCAAACAAAATAATAACAAACTAGAGGAGTATTTTCGCATAAAATATATGAAATTCGTGGCAGTAAAATATCATGAATAAAAAAAATTGATTGTAGTCATCATAAGTCCATTTACATCCTGCTAGCTAGAGCTCCTTTTAACGAGATGGTTTAGGGCGCGGAAGAAAAAAAAACATTACTATCAAAACCGCTGTCGCCAAAACACACATTATATGTTAAACACCCTATGAAATCATGATAGTGATTGGTCGTAGTTTAAATTTAAAAAGATGTGGCAAATTCTGGTCTGTTATTATAATTTAAACTTATTATTGTTGTATCGAGTTCTTAGGTTTTCGCGATTCTTACACATAGGAAATGAAACTATTTTTCCGGATTTAAACCGCGTATATTTGTTGACGACATGGTCACGGTTGACTGCCATGGGACCTGTAAAGGGCCCGAAACGTCGGTTTCTTTGAAAAAACAAATATACGCGATTTAAATCCGGAAAAATAGTTTCATTTATTATTGTTGTTATATTGTTACGACGTTTTGATGTCATGCTGCAATTCAATTAATGTGCTGCCATCTAGCGATCAATAGTTGAACGACGATGAATTCGAGATGTTTACTTAGTTCTCCAAAAAAGAAGCGATTATATTGAAGCGGTATAAAACTTCTCTTCTCTTCTTGTAACAAAAAATTACGATAAACAGAAAATTTAAAATTTGTTAAAAGTGTATGAAATAAGGCTTGACGATGACATGAAACATCATCATGAATAATATTACAGGTGCGAGCATCATTTTTGCACTCCGAAGTAGCAGAATAAGGCATTTTTACACGATTTTCGAGGTTTTTTTTTACGAAATAACTGACACGACCAAACGTACAAAGCGAAAATGGCGGACGCTAAGCACTTCTACTGTATTTATTATTCAGTGGTTTAGGGTATCCTCATCTATGTGTACGCGAGGCGTACTATAAGTTTCCGAAATGAATAAGAAAAAAATACTATAAATGGTCAGAAATTAATTTTTGTTTCTCAAAATATTCTCCGTTAGCATTAATGCACTTTTTTTTTTTCATACGATTGAACCAATTTTAAAAACATTTATGCTACTCCTTCGTGACAATCTCTGAAACATATTTTTCATACTCTTCGAAAGCTTCTTCACGTGATGAAAATCGTTGACTGGTTCTTAATTTTTGGAAATAAATAAAAGTCCCAAGGTCGGGACTGTACGCATGACGGCTCATAAGGTCAACGTTGTTCACCTTCAAAAATTCATTTGTCTGTCTGGCCGTGTAATCATCAACGTCAGCCAATTGCAGTCCAGTGCTGGACATAGGGCTCCCCCAGTGAGCGCCATTTCGCCCGGTCCTCAACTTGTCGCATCCATTTCCCGCCAGCAACCTTTTGTAGGTCGTCACTCCACCTGGCTGGAGGGCGTCCTACACTACGTTTGCCGAGTCGCGGTCTCCACTCTAGAACTCGTTTTCCCCATAGAGTATCGGTTCTTCGACAGATATGGCCAGCCCATTACCACTTCAGTTTGCTTATTGCACGAGCTATGTTGGTGACCTTAGTTCTCTGTCGGATAACCTCATTACGAATTTTATCCTTCAGAGAAACTCCGAGCAGCCCGTTCCATAGCTCGCTGAGCGATTTTAAATTGGTGGACTAGCCATATCGTGAGTGTCCATGTCTCGGCTCCGTAAATAATAACAGGCAGGACGCACTGGTTGAAAACCTTTGTTTTCAGATTTTGTGGTACAGGTGACGAGAAGACTCGATGTAGCTTCCCAAACGCTGCCCATCCAAGCTAAATCCTCCTCCTGCCTTTCTTCTCGAAACTGTTTCTACCTAACTGCAGAATCTGCCCGAGGTAAGTGTATTCGGAAACAACTTCAAGTAGGTGCCATTTACGAGAATGGGTCTCGGGTCAATATGATCATTGATCATGACTTTGGTCTTGTCAAAGTTCATGTCGAGACCAATACGTCGCGAGGCGTACGCTAGGCCGTCCAGCATCTGCTGTAGTTCCTCCAGCGACTTCACCATTAGGACTATGTCATCTGCAAATCGCAAGTGTGAGATGTACTCGCCGTTTATGTTAATGCCCATAATTTTCCAGTCCAGCGTTTTAAACATATCCTCCAGCGCGGCTGTGAACAGTTTCGGGGATATGACATCCCCCTGTCTCACTCCTCGGCGTAATTGGATGGGTTTAGACTGCTGGTCCTGTACATGGCGGCGTTAACATCTCAGCACTTCGATGTAACGATAGTCCACTTGGCATTGCTGCAAGGATTCCAAGACAGCCCAGGTTTCGACGGAATCAAAAGACTTCTCTTAGTCCACAAAGGGTAGACGCAAGGGCCGATTGTACTCTTCTTACTTCTGTATAATCGGCCTTACTGTGTGTATGTGGTCTACGGTGCTGTATCCCCGTCGAAACCCGGCCTGCTCCGGTGGCTGAAACGATTCGTAATGACTCTAGAAAACAGCTTATATACGTGAATCAGGAGTGAGATGGGTCTGTAGTTTTTAAGTAAATATTTGTCTCCTTTCTTGAAAAAGAGAACTACAATACTCCTATTCCACGTTTTAGGAGTTCTCCCACATTGAATGATGGAGTTAAACAGGTTATGTAGTTCCTTGATGACTGGAACTCCTCCGGACTTCAGAAGTTCTGAAGTAACTCCGTCTTCACCAGGGGCTTTCCATTTTTGAGCTGTTTTAGATCCAATATGATCTCGTCTTGGCCGATATTTGGTAGGCCGTCGGTATTGTGGCGCATCAGGGCGGCTCTGGGATCGTGGTTGTCGTGTAGGGTACGACGAACGTGTGCACCGTATAACCGGCCATAGAAGTTTTCTATCTCGACGAGCATCTCCGGCTTCGACGTTATTCGTCAGGTCGCTCATTCCAAGCTGCTGAGTGAACACTTTGGACCCTCGGTTTCGTACTATTGCCTTCTCAATGAGACGTGTACTGTAGCTCCGAAGGTCGCGCCGTATCATCTTCGCAATCTTCTTGTTAAGGTCTGACCGCTCTGACGAAGTGGCCCGAGTGTTTTCTCGTCGTTTAGTCATTAGCCGAAAAGTCTCATCCGAGAGTTTGGACTTCGTACGTGTACGCTGCAATCGGCAAAATTTGTCTGGCCGTATGAGAACTGGTATTATCGCGGTGCAAGATGATACGGCGTTTACGGTTATTTTTACGGAGTTGGTCAATAATTTCCGGCAAACGAATGGTCGTGTACCAATCACTATTCACGGTACAACGATTCTCCAAAGCAACAGTAGCCACGTGTCCAGTTTTATTAAAAAAAAGAAGCAATCATCCGCTTAGAGCTTTGCACGCTCGCCACTTGGGTTGGTTCCGGCTCATCTCGAAACTCCCATACGCTCGATTGCTGCTTTGTTTTGGGATCCTAACTATAAATCCATGTTTCGTCACCTGTTATTTTGTCCCTCACCAAATTTGACGCCTCTTCGTTGAATCTGACGCGTTCCGTTTTTTCAGTCTCAGTCAAATTGTGTGGGATCCACCGAGAGCACAGCCTTTTCACACCCAAATGTTTGTGTAGTATTGATTGTATTTGGCTCATGCCTATGCCTAAAGATGCCTGAATCTCATGGTATGTCACATGCCTGCCTGTTTTTATCATACGGCGCACAGTATCGATGTTTTTGTTGTTCACAGCAGTGGACGGGCGACCATCACGAAATTCGTCACTGAGATTCACACGACCGCGTTTGAATTCTGCAAACCAGCTATAAATAGTCGTCTTGCATGGTGTTTCATCGCCAAAAGCAGTTTGAAGCCGAGCGAAGCTCAGCTGAGCTGTTAAACTACATTTGAAGTCGTAGAAAATCCATACTACGAAAATTTTCACAAGTTAAATCCATGGTGACGTAAACAACCAATTTCTACAATGTAAAAACAAGTGACAGTCAGATGAAACAAACTGTATTCTACAGCCAAAGAGTTCCATTTTCAAATGTTGTAATTACTTTTTAAATATTGTTTATGTAAGTGGCCAGTTCCGAAAACATATAGTGCGCCCTATGTATATAGTTTTGTGATTTCCTGCATGCTCATGTGAATATTCTGTAGGCTTCATCATGCTGTTTTGTTTCATCATTACACGATGATTAAAAAACATTCAGCGTTACTATTACAAGCCCCGGTGATAATCAACCCACGCTCTCCTACATAGAAAGCAAGCGTTCACAATTTGTCATTACCTTTATTAGTTTTATTAACTGTAATTATGTCATAACTAACCTTATTTTATCCCCCTCTACATGCGGTCTGAGAACATTCAAAATGGTCCAGTTGCAGTCAGTCAGCACAATGTTGCCTCGGTCATATAATTCCAATATGACGTGGTATGCTGCCTCCCCGCTGCCGAATTGCAGATCTATGATTCTGTCAATACCCAGCTGAGAGAGCTTCTCTAGACGCTTGTTTTTCAAGTGTTTTCGGAGCTAGAATACAAGATGATTATACAGTTTTATTATTTAGATGGTCGCTGGGTACAAGGTCTAGAGCATAGTTTCCCAAAGTGGGCGCTAAAGAGTCCTAGCCGGGTGGTAGGGGCCTCAGACGCAATTGGGCTGTGCAAACTACACTACATATTTTTTCCTTGAGATTTTTTGTGTCAAGTTAATATAAAACTGTTTTTAATCGTGCTTTTAGTTATTTTTGTGTTGGTGGACGTACAAATTTTTTAATCTTGCTTATGACGGCCAAAACGTTTGGGAACCTAAGGTCTAGAGTATCTCTAGAAAATAAACTAACTATCTACAAGGCATCAGGCCGGATCGAAGAAATTTTTTTATTAGTGTTCGGTATTTGTATTAATGATTATAACAAACTAGTGGAGTAATTTCACATAAAAATAATTGAATACCAATTCAATAAAAATTATAATACAAATGAATACCGACATCTCTAGCCAGGGCTGGTAGCTGTAAAGGTATCAAACTAGGTGACGAAGTATCATAGATGGCGCTACGGTTAAAAAGTCGTTGAAAAACCAAATACAAAGATACGACTCAAGCACAGAAAAATTCGTGAGGTCCGCTGGTTCGTTCCGTGGCTTAGTGAGTATAGCGTCTGGCACGGTATGCTAGAAGACGTCGGTTCGAATCCGGCCGAATCGAAGGATTTTTTTCTGAGTGTTCGATCTTTGTATTAATAATTATATCTACAAGGCAGTTCTGAGACTAATTTGAACCTACGGTATTGACCTTGGGAAACTGCTAGTCAGTCAAACATTGTGATTCCGCATCGATACCGAAACATTGTTCTTAATTCTATTACAAATACTCCATGGCTCACTAAAATACATGAGATCGACGAATATCTTGAAATGTAGGCATTTCAAGGACATTTTCAAGAGCAATTGTAGGCAATAACTAGGCTAAGTCCTATAAAGAAAGAATAGCCATTGTGTGGCATAAGTGGAGTTACGTCTAAAGCGTTTATTACTCCATTAGATACAGAAAAATATAACTCTATATACAATATTAGTCCATAGATTTACAAGAATTGGAGAGGATGTGGGTTATATTTTTCTGTATCTAATGGAGCAATAAACATGTTTGACGTAACTCCACTTATGCTATTCTTCCGTGAGGAGTGAGAGTTGGGATTCAACTGAGCTGAATAGTTTTCCGCATATATAGTCGATGAGGCAACCCAACATAAAAAAATAACTGCTTATGGCCTCACATAAGACCAATTGCTTGACAAAAAAAAAACAAAAAAAAATTTGATGGTGGCAAGGGGCTAAAACACCTGCGTGAGGTTCTTGTCTGTCACTGCGAGATGACACGGTTCAAGGCTGTGTCTTACACCGATAGATCTATCCATAGGGGTTACAGGGGGTATTAGGGGTAAATGAGATTTATTTACGTAAGTTGGTTAAAATGGGTGAGTATCACTTAGATTAAATTGTCATTAAAAAATAAATTTCGGTCTGACAGTTTCGATAAAACATAGTTCTCTGTATAGTACCCTATACAAAGAGCAGCAAACTCATTGTTCCACTGAATAATGGTTTCGTGAGAAGTTGGCGGGTTTCGAAAATGTACGCTTCAAATATCTAATTACAAATGATTTTTACACCTACACACGTGTTTTACTAGGGAAGATGATAAATATAAATTAAAATAGCTTTAAATCGGAGAAAGTGTTACGGACGGCCGAGACCGCCCCGGCCGGTCAGAACGAATACGAGTGAATAATTCGACGGCTCTGATTGGCTGGTTGAGACCGCGGCGCTTTAATACGGCCGTTACGGTGTGGGAGACACCGTATCAACATTTATATAAGATTCTAATTCTAATAAGATTAGCATGCATTACCAACTTATTTGTTCATTACTTCGACTTACATGATTACCGGTAGTGTTCAAATAAGATTCAAGATTGTGAGTCATCATAGTTTCATAAAAGCGTATACAGTCCACTTAAAATCATAAGTTTCAATAAATAGGAGGATTACGAGAGTTTTATTGAAGAGGCCGGAGGAAATGTAACAAAAAGATTATAGGAAAGGTGTATGAATTGTGTGATGGAATAGCACAAGATTCATGAACTACAATAGGACAAACGCTAGCTGTGAATTTTACAAACAAAATTGTCAAATAAAATGTGTTAGGTTTTTACGGACTAATTATGGGTGGAAGCTTAGAGATCTTTAATACAGGTCTACTTCCTAATAGTCAACTATCTAATGTATAACCTACTTTATTTTTCTACTTTGCACATAATTTTATTATTTGGCAAACCTTCATAGTAAATCCAGAAGGAGCCATATTCTTAGGCCACTCAAATTGCGTGGTGTGGAACCGGTTGCCAGACTCCAGCAGCAACACACTTTTCTCCTCTGAACGTTGCAGTCGAATCACGTATGTGCGGTTGTCAATGTCATACACTTGGTTCACGCGCATGCCTATTAGACTGAAAAGTTTAAAAATATATAAAAGTCAACAATGCATATGTACAAATATGAAAGCATGGGACCAGAAATTTTGGTTTGTTTGAAAAAACAAATGTTACGTATATTTTTTTTAGACCTGAAAATGTCATTTAATTTTCTATGTGTAACAATTGCAAATGCTTTACAACATTAGTTTACGTACCATTAACTGTCTCGTCATTTAATATCAGGTGAATTTGTGGCCCAGCATGCATTTATTATAAAGAAGAGAAAAAATTAAACTAGTATTATACAGGTGATCTGGTTTTAAAGACAACAAATTATTTATATTATAAATATACACATATATAAACATGTTTCACCACAATTTCATACAATATTAAATGATTATAAAACAGATGATGTGTTTATCTAAAATATGTTCCTTCACTGTATGATTGACAATTGGCTCGACTCACACTGGCGCAGAGTCGAAGCGTCGCGACGTGTCATGTATTTCGCCTATAGCATATTCATCTCTATTGTCCAACTATTAAGGTACAAATTTGTGTTATGTAAATATGGAGTCGATGCTTGGTTGCAGTTGAGCTGCTGTCGACGCGCGTTACTTGAGCGCAGTGAGGCGTTATACGCCGACCACACTGTGATCCGGGCGCACGAATGCGAGCGACGCTTCGACTCTGCGCCAGTGTAAGTTGTAATAGGCTTTTCTATCATTATTTTATGCATTATGTAGTTTTTTCTAGCCTGCTTGAAAAAAAATACTATATATGCATAGGTCATTGAGTATATAACCAGAAATAGAGACGAATTGTCATTTAATTTGTTGAAATAATGTCGAGTGTGTGTGCGTTAATTGGCTAGCCCGAGTTCGTCAATGGGTGTCGTCAACTGTTTCACTTCAAATCTACCAGTTAACTTGAGCTTTGCTATAATGGATGAAAATTGCAAAATTATATATTTAATATTTAATTACCTATGAAATGTGATTCTGTTTGTTTTGTAATTAGATATTTTGTTGTTTTTCCTACACCACCAAATAGAACAGCACGTTATTGTTAGAGATATTATCTTTAATACAATAAATACAGAATATTTTTTGGAATATACGGAGACATACACACAGGTCAGTAGTTGGCCTGTCTATATTTCAGTGCAAACGAGAATTGATATTTATAAGAGCTGTATTGCTAATGTGTTACCAGGAATATATGGCCCTTATTTCGTCTCTATTTCTGATTATATACTTGATGGCATGGTTTGAACAGATTACATACATAAATACGTTATACTGCCAGGCACGGGTATTGTACGTCTTGAAATATCCTAAATCAGACAACATTACAAAAGGTGTAAGTAAATACTTGTTTTGTCTGCATCATCAAATTGAAAAAAAAAATAAGGAAAAAGATGGACGTATTTGTTACTCTCGATCATCAGTGAAAATAATTACAACACCACATTTTTTTTGCTATTTCTGGTATTTCCAGGTTATCAAAATAGGCATTATTATAATTTTATAATACCTTTGCAACTCCGTCACCATACACATTATATCGTATGTATTGAATCGCGTCTTCATTTTGGCTGTTTCACTTATTCAATTGGTTTCGCAAAACAGATATCAAGTTCTTTTACCAACAACACGATTTTTAAATATTTCACAATACATTGAAAATTGAAAATGAATCAATGAACACGTAGTGAAGTGGTACTATTTGACTACTTCTCCTTGACTAATGTATCTATTCACATCTGGAATGGTTCCATCTCTTTATTTCCTAAGAGAAAGACAAGAACAGCGTCACAACTTGTCAGTAAGGGTCGTATTCTAGAACTCTACTCAATGCTCAAGTCAGGATTGCACTCGAAACACAAGCACTGGAAATACGACCCTACAAATAATGGTTTACAGCACTCGAAATCATACTCAAGTCCCTGCCATTAGGGTCGTATTTCCAGTGCTTGTGTTGCCAGGGCAATCCTGACTTGAGCGTTGAGTAGAGTTCTAGAATACGACCCTAAGTTTGTTATCTCATTGCTACTTGTGGAACAACTACTTTGTGAAAATGGTACCGTTGATGACACTTTCTTGACGTGACGTTTCAAAATTATGCGCTTGTGTGACTCAAAATGTTTAACAAACGTGGTGTAACCCACATTCTTTTGAAATGTTATGTTCATTGAGATGCCATTTTCATCTTAAAAACATTTTACTATGTTTTTTTATTCATGAAAACAGCATTAAAATATAAAATAATTATGTTTAAATACTTTAGCAGTGTTAGGCGTTAATCAATTAAATTTCAATCGGATATTCAATTGAATTAAAAATATACAATTAAATCAATTGCAACTAATTTTTTTTAATTGTCCGAAACAATTAAAACCGAAACTACCGAATAACAATGTTATTACGAATATGGTACTCATTTCTAAATCCAAGTTTCAAATATTCAAATAATGGCAAGTTGGGTATCATTTTCGAGGTATTAGCACCCCCAGCTCATTACGATAATAGCATTTATTTCTATATCCAAGATGGCGGGCACGATTTTTCAAATAATGGCAAGTTGGGTATATACCAAATACCTCGAAAATGATAGGTACCCGTATAGTATTTACTTGAAAAGTCGTGTCAGCCATCTTGGATTTAGAGATAAATGCTATATTCGTAATGAGCACCTTCGAATACCTTGAAAACGATACCCAACTTGCCATTATTTGAAAAGTTGTGCTCGCCATCTTGGATTTAGAAATGAGTGCCATATTCGTTACGAGAGCACCTCCAAATACTATATTGCCCATGCTATATTCGACTACGGAGACAGTGATGATATTAGTCTTTTACTTGGTACATACAATACATACATATTTATTTCAATAGTTTTATATACCCTATAAATTTATCATAATGGTCAGTTTTAATAGTTAATTGCTAATCAAAAATATTGTAAAGATTGACAATTGATTAATTGTTAATTGAAGATATACGCGATTAACAATTGATTAATTGTTAGTGACGAGAACAGCGATTAACAATTAATTATTTGTGAATTGCTGTATTAATTAATTGTCAACCTTTAATTGCTTGAATAATTAAATTTTGACCAACGCTGTACTTAATTCAGTATCATTTTATGTAACATTGTAGAAGAAAACAATGTCTCTATCAATTTAGCGCGATAGCCTGAGATCAATTAAGAAAGTCAAAACGTAATTCAAATAAACTAAAACTTGCAAATACTGTAACTAGAAAATTCCATAATTTTTGTCGTGTCATAATCACAGTTGGTTACCCTGAAAAATTATGATTTACTTGATCTGAGCTTTTTATTTTTGAGACTGGACTGTTCTTAGAGCGTTCGTATTATAAGCGGCACGCAGTTTACTTGAGACCAAAGTAACCAAAGGCTGCTGGCAGCCTTTGGTTAATATCCAGCAGTGGAATGTAATAACCTGATGACGTTGAAGTTAAGTATCAAGTTCAAATTGCATTGTGAACGCTGTGATGTGAAAAATATTACGGCGTATTAACACCAAATCGGCGGCCGACACTTGTCCGCAGAAGGTGGCCTGCTACCAGGTATAAATAGTGAGTCGTCTGACGACGGTAGTATGTAGACGAAGTCGGCCGAAGCGAGTGGGTGCGTCGTCTCGGTAAGGCGAAGTAGTCGCCGGTAGTAGGCGCCGAAGGCGGCAGACGACTGGTGTATATGGTGAGTCGACTGCATCGCTTTCGGCAGGCGAAGCAGTCTGTCGTAGGTTGGCAGATGGCCCAGTGTAATTGCGCCATTAGTTTGTATGGTTATAATATAGACTTGAATGAAAATCTATCTACGAAATAGATATCTATGCACAAGTAAAATCATGTTTTACATCGTAATATCAGATTCCATTTTGATATTACGCTTGCGTTCATCGCCACCTAATGCACAAATAGCAATATATTGTCAGAATTCGTTCATTGAAAATCCACCGTATGCTATTAACATATAAAGTTCAATTTAAAAAAATGTCAGTGTTCGTACAAATAACAGAAATGCGCGAGAGATAAAAGTTATACTTGTGTAGTAAAAAGTAAGAAATGGGAAGCAACCATCTGGCAACACTGCCTGTGATTTTGCTATCTTTCATCTCTGTTTCGTATAGTAAACTGTCACATATTGCATATAAAAAAAGCGCTTGTTGTCATTTTTGTTTTGATTTCTTTGGTATCGTACATGTGCACGCTTTTTCGAAAAATTCAAATAAATACGCAGTTTTGAGGTAATTACACTAAAATGGGTGTTGAAGACGTTACTATGAAGGACTTTAAACTGAAGCCCATGAAGTGCGAGTTAAATTACCTTACTAAATCGGACGGATCTGCTATCCTATCACAGGGTAAGATTTACGACAATTTCGAACTGATTTTTACCTCTAAATAATTTTAAACTTCGACCAGATTTCGTCTTAATGACTTTATTGTAGGTATGTAGAGAAATAAAACAAAGTTTAATTTGCTTTAAAAATTATACATTTTATTGACATAATTTTTTTTGATGTCCAGCTCGGTTTGCATTATGGGCGCCTGTTGAGGTTCTCACACGTTTGATATGATCTTAGAGGAGGATAGGACCAATTTAGGAAACGCACTTTTTTTCTAATTGTAATTTAAGTTCCTAATTGTATCTGGGCTGAGTCTCCAAGTAAATTTTTTAACCCAGGGGGTCTACATACACATCAAATAAATAATAGTCGACCAAACCGAATTAAAAGGTAATTGTCAAGCAGTGTTGCCAGACTTTTGCGAAGTTAATTCGCCAATTTATGTGCGTTAAGTAGACGATATTCGCCCAAGCCATAAAATTCCTAAAAATCAAGGAAAACAATTCTACAATTCTGCTTGCTGCCGGACACATTGGGGAATATGAACTCTCTTATTTCCCCAATTCCCCATACATAGAAATATTCAAACCCCCAAATAAATGAGAATTTTACAACTTCATTCCCCACACAATCCCCAATCAAATTTGTAATTCCCCAGACATTTTATTAAGTAGCCTAAAATCACCATTTCCTATTTCAAAAACATAGCCTAAATATCACCGAGAGGCCAATAACTTTTTTAGTTGCTGCGCAACCTCTCGAAGTAGCCTAAATGGTGAAAAATTGCCTAATCTGGCAACACTGATGTCAATTATGTAGCTTCATTCCAATCATGCATTTTTTAATTTGGTTTAGTATAACTATTTGACAGTAATTGTTTCGGATGAATGCCAGGTAGTTGATAAGACCAGGTAGTTGGTGTAATCATCATCATCTACAGCCACAGTTCACCCACTGCTGGGCACAGGCTATCTTTGACCTATGACTTTGGCCTTCGCCAAAGAGAGACCTCATCGTCTACCTTTTTATATTTGCAGGAACTACAGTGGCATTAGCATGTGTAAATGGTCCTCTGGACATCAAAATGCAGAGCCAAAGTATTGAGAAATCTACATTAGAGGTGTTATTTAGCAGTAAAGGTGGGAAACCCTGTGTTGCAGATAGGTAAATAAGAATTAACAAAAGTTACTACTAATACAACTATAGATAATACACACGGACAGAATTGTAGATGATATAGCCATGGTAGCCACTATGGTTTGGCCTACTGCCCCTCAAGCAGAGAGTTCGGGGTTTAAATCTGGGCGAGTTTTTGGAATTTTTGTGCAAAATGTTATTTGAGATTCAGCTCTGCCGCCGTTAGTTGAAAATTTTGTATAATTACCGATTTCAGGTATAAAGAGAATGTAATCAAACAAACTTGTGAGACTGCAGTACTAGGCAGCTTGTATCCTCGTTCAGGAATCACCATTACGGTACAGGAGCTTGAGGACTATGGAGGAGTTGGTATTTCTTTATTTCATTGTTTGCTTTTAACTGACATGTCGTAATCGGCATTACAATAACACAACAAGTTTAACATTACTATTTCCTTTCAAATTTCTCACAATTAAAAATCTCATAACGGAACATTCGCACCAAAAGCTCCTTGTGAAAGAGTTCGTCTAGGGAAGTACTGCCACCTTACCTATTTCTGCCGCCAAGCAGTTATGTTACCATTACTGTGTTCCGGTTTCAAAAGGTAAGGGTGCTGGTGTAATTACTGGCACATGGGACTATAAGTTGAAAAGTCCAGTCTCAGTGTAGCAGTGCCCCTAAGATCTTTATGATTTAAAGCTCTGAGTGGCATCACAACTGTTATGGATAGACATCTTAATCTCGATTACTTGTGGCTGAATTAAAAGAAATAAGGAAATTATCCAGTATAAGAATAGTTATCTTAGTAGTAGTCTGTATTCATTTTTGTCTACCTTTGTGCTTAAGCTACTCTGCTGCTGCGTGAACAGCGTCTGCCTGGCTCTCCTCAACTCCGGCATCGCGATGCATCATGTATTTGCCGCTACCATGTGCGCCATTGACGTCAGTGGTAATATCGTCCTGGATCCCAGTCATGAGGAGATAGAGAAGGCCAGAGCTGTTATGAACTTCGTCTTTGAGAGTCGAGAAAAAAGCCTTGTTACAGGTAAGAAACATTTTTAATTTCACATTACTATGGACCGACCTTTTTGTGGCAGTAGAGCTTTTTGTGAATTTTGTAATTTTTTATTCTTTTTTCGTCGTGCGCCCGGTGGTAAGCGACACGCCTATCCGTAACAGTTGCAGTGTCATTCAGAGCTTTAAATCGCAAGTTTCTTAGGGGTATTGCTACTGCCACCTTAGCTATTTCTGCCGCCAAGCAGTAATGTCAGCATTACTGTGTTCCGGTTTTGAAGGGTAAGGGTGCTTGTGAAATTACAGGCACATGGGACTTGTTAACTTATGTCTCAGGGTGACGAGCGCAGTGGCAGTGCCCCTCAGATCTTTGCGAATTAAAGCTCTAAGTGGCACTGCAACTGTTATGGACAGGTGTGTAACTTACTTGACTTGTTGACTTGTTCGTCCCGTCAGTTGATCTTATAAAAATATGGAAAAGTATGGGACTTGTGAACTTTTATGAAAAAGGTTTACAATCAATGCTTCTTTGTTTACAGTTTTTCTAATTCTAAAGAAACCGTAGTCTAGTGTATTTTAATGTAGTAACACATTGGGCATGTGGCGCTTTTCCTATGGGAAGTTTATTGTTTGTAACTAAAATGTAATTAAAATGTAAACTACCCAATCTAACTAAAAAGTAAACTACCATGGTAGTTTCCTGGATCTTAGGAGGTTATATATAGTATATAAATATACTTAATTAAGAAGCAGCATTATTTTGCCCAATAGGTATAAGGAGATGTGGTTAGAGTCAATTAACTTAAATTTTTTTTTTCTATAAAATACAAGTGCACATTTGACCTCCATCTCACCTGATGGAAAGTGACGATGAGGTCGACGATGGAGCATGCACACCTAAATGCCTATTCACTCACGCCTTGAAAGGCCCAAGTTATAACGTTCAGGGTACAAGTCTGCAGGCAGGGAATTCTACTCCATAGCCGTACGCCATATATGAGTAAACGTGGAAGCGTAACGCTTCGTGCGAATCTTTGGAATATCCACAACATAGGGGTGGAACCCAAGCCTACGCCTAGTCCCCCGGTGACGAAAAGGGGAAGGCGGAATTAATATATATATGTAGTGATATATCCTGTAAAATACCGACAAGCAGGCAACTTCACGGCGGTGTTCAAGGCTTTGCAGCTTCGCCTCCACTAATTCCGAGTCACCAATAAGCCTCTTGACACGATTGTCAATTGAATTCAAAGTGGCCAGTTGATATATAGCAGAGCCATCCCAAAGGTGGCAGCAGTACTCCATGCTCAACCGGACTTGTGCTTGGTACAGCTGAAGCAACTGTCCCGGTGTAAAGTAACGCCTCACACTGGAAAGGATGCCAAGCTTCCTTGCTGCATTTTTGGCCATGGATTCAATGTATCTGCCGAAGTTCAAATTGGACGACAGGTCCATTCCAAGTAGCTGGAGGCGGTCGGCTATCGGTATGGACATGTCACGAAAACTCGGAGTCAGCTCACTCCGTTTTGTGGAGAATAGACACGCCTGAGTTTTGGTAGCGTTAAATTTGACAAGATTGGCATCGTCCCAATCGGAGACTGCCTGGAGTGTCAAATCCAAACGGCTAACCATGGACTCTCGACAAGACTGAATTTCCTCTCCACTGACCCTTGCAGTGGTCAAGTACCTATCTACAACTGTGCTGTTATCAGCATACGCAAAGGTACCTGGAATTAACATATCATTGATATGCAGCAGAAAGAGAGTTGTAGACAGTACGGAACCCTGAGGAACTCCGGCCTCCGGATCTATCGCCATATGTTCGGAAGTGTAGCCTTCCAAGACCACTCGAATCGAACGTTCACTCAAGAAATCCGAGATCCAATTACAAAGGTCAGTGGGAAGCCCATAAGAGGGAAGCTTACTTAAAAGGCTTGCGTGCCAGACCCTGTCAAAGGCTTTAGAAATGTCCAAAGACACTGCAAGTGCTTCGCCTTGCTTTTCTATACCCTCGCTCCGTATGTGACAGACATACACAAGAAGATCCCCAATAGATCGCCCTCGTCGGAATCCGTACTGGCGATCACTGAGGAGGTCGTTGTCTTCAAGGTACGACAGGAGACGGTTGTTGAGTACGCGTTCCATAGCCTTGCATGATATAGGTATATAGTTGACAGGGTCAGCTCTGCTTCCCTTTTTCGACACAGGTTGCACGTTTGCAAGCTTCCACGATCTGGGACCTACACCAGTCTCAAGTGAGAGGCGGTACAGGCGTGTGAGAACAGGAGATAACTCAGGCGCACAGTTTCGCAGGACTATCGCTGGAATTCCATCTGGCCTAGCTTAGCTTTATTCACGTCTAGATTTCGCAGAGTTCTAAGTACCTCTTTTTGGCGTATGCGAACTGGCGCCATAGTGCAGCCAGTCTGAGGTAAAGTAGGTGGTAGGTTCCCTGCGGCATCCAGACGCGAACTCTCTGCAAAGAGTGAGGCAAAAAGATTCGCCTTCTCTTCCGCAGTATGAGCTAGCGAGCCATCCGGCCTCAGCAGAGGTGGCAGAGATGGGCGACAAAAGTTAGATTCTATAATAATAATTTGTTAACTATTTAATGTTCCAGTGTTCACCGAGGGCAGTTTCAGCGAGGCGGCGTACCGCGAGGCGCTGGAACAATGTCGTCTTGCCAGCGAGCTGATCTTCGCCTTCTACAGAGACATTGTTAGAAAATACTCGTGTATTATTGGATGACATTAATTTATTTTGATTCCCGTTAATACCAATTGGGAAATTGATTGGTCTGGGTGTTCCAGGAAGTGCCTCGGAGCTAATTTTCTTTGCTCTGGCACTCATTAATTCCATTATTCCCATTGTTTTGTTGTACAGATCTGTTGACAGAACTACTGGTACTTTTGTTCCATTTGTTCTGTTAACAAAGACAGTTTTCTTCACAGAACTACTGAGAATTATCTCTCCCACTAGTTCGTTGTACAGTTCGGTTGACGGAACTACTGGTACTTTTCTTCCCATTTATGTTGTTGATAAATAGACAGTTTTTTTCACAGAACTACTGAGTATGATCTGTCCCACTAGTTCTGTTTACAGAATTACTGGTACTTTTCTTCCCATTTATTCCGTTGGTAAATACGACAGTTTTCTTCACAGAACTACTGAGAATTTTCTCTCCCACCAGTTCTTCCAATGAGTTTTCAGTCTAGAGTTGTACCTATAAATGTATTCATCATCAACTTATTTATACATTCCACTGCTGCGCACGGCTCTTCACTCAGGCGAGGGATTAGCCATAGTCCTACATGCTGGCCCAATGCGGGCTGGGGACTTCTCAAGTTTTCCGAGGGTCGTGAACCTTCTACGACGCGCAAGTTCCATCACAATGTTTTCCTTCACCGAAAAGCTTATAGTAAATTTCAAATTTAATTTCGCACATAAATTGGGAGAAACTCAGAGGTGCGAACCCGGATTCGAAACCACGGCTTCTGCTTGAGAGGCGGTAGGTTAGGTAGACCATTAAGCTGTCACGGCTTCTGGAATCTGGTACTCACAGTACAGGGTATACTCTATTTTGAGACCAATTCGAAATCTATTTTAGTATTACTAAGTAGTTATTTTTTATGTGGAAGAGTTTATTGTGTGCTTCAGGGCGTTCTAATTTGCAAACTTGGACTCAAAATGAATGACCATAAATTCGAATTCGGCTTAGTGAGTTATACTTTATGCAGTGGCGGATTTGCAGTCTTGGCTACCCTACGCCCCAGGCCATGTAGTCAATACCAGGATCCGTTCTGTAGTTTGAGTTTATCGCGACCAGACAGATAAGACATAGTGATTATACATTATATTATAGATATGTAACATATTTATATTTTAGACATAAAATCGACCCCTCCGACGTAAAGTATCGTATGTCGAAATTGCCAAGCTTACAGGGAAGCGTTTTAAAGTTCTGAATTCACTGAAACTAACATAACACGTGACTTTAGCATTTCTCAGTTTTATTCGGCAGTTTTATGTTATTCATTACTCACATAGAGTATTATAAAATCCTAGATATCGGTTAGAAGATCTATGGTGATCACTCTTTCAGTGAATTCAGAACTTTAAAACGCTCCCCTGTAAACTTGGCAATTTCGACATACGATACTTTACGTAGGAGGGGTCGAAATGTACGAAAGTGATTTGGGAAGATTATTGTTATATGGTGCGGTGCAGTGCGCCCCGCTATAATGTGCGTGAGCCTTTAGAATATTTAGATAGATAGATAAAATCTTTATTCAATTCAATTCAAAATTCAAAAAGTTTATTTCAGACATAGTCCATATTAGTGTTAGTTACAAAAAAAATTCTTACAACCTATGTTAGTACTAAATTTGCATAATACTAATTTATTCACCACCATGACAAATACATACACAGACACATGATACAGACATTAACTTAGACGTAACACAGTAATATATTCTACTAGTATCTGTCTTGGAAGCCATGGCAATGAAAAGGCGCTGACTTATCATAAATGACGAGGCTGCCCGCGGCGCTGGTATTCTGCCAGGGACAGAGACGCCACTCGTAAAACCCACAACCCAAAACAAAACCAATTTAATTCAATTCAAATTCTAACCAATTCAATCCAATTTAATTTCATCGAATTTATTTATTTTTTCTCAAACACCTTAGCCACTCAAATTTCCAGTTTTTGCGTATTTAAAAGATACTCTTGCAGCTTCTGCTTGAAAGTTCTTTTTGTGACGTTGTTACGGATAGGTGGAGGAATGTTCTTATATTATTATGTACAATTTAGGTACTTTGAGTTATTTCTTGTTAGGTTAAATCCGCCACTGACTTTATGCCTATTCACTTTGTTTTAAATTTTGCGTGATATTAAACATTATTTACATGATTGTAAATTCTGTTTTTATTGCTTACTATAACTATGAATCTTAGATGTCCCAAAATGTAAACAAAAAAATGTCATAGTCACAGGGTGAATGCAGCTGTGCTAAACCTTCTATTTTTAACGAAATTTGAAAAGGAGGACGTTCTCATTTTCTACAATTTTAATTATCTATTATAAAATATTACTAATAAACAGAAACTAACAACAACACTCAATAATCCAACAAATGCACTACGGAGACAAGAAAACATTTGAATGACTTTATGCCACGATAAAATGGCGGCACAGAAAATGTTTTCGATCCCGATTATTAAAGTTCTAAACATTTATTATCGTCTATAATAGGAAACCACCAGTTTAAATTTATTTTGTTTGCTCTGTTAACTCTTTTGTTTACATTTTGGACGTCTAATTATGATTCGTACTGTAATAGTCAATACACCATTACTTTGTCTGTTCGTGTACCTTTAGAATACCGTGTCGAACAGTGTAAATAAATATATATTGATATTAAATTACATGTAACTTGCTATACATTTGCGTTTTATTTTAATTGTAGCGTGGCTCTTTTTTAGCTGTTAACTGGTAGCCATATTGGCGAACTTGTGGCACTGTTGAGGCACCCATGCAGGGTTGGTAATTTAACCGATCACTTCGTGTGAACCTGAAACCGCGCACCAATGGAAGAGGTTTGTCCGTCGTCTGCTCCTCGTTCCCTTGCGGTAATACCGCCGATATTAATAGAATTTTTGTCCAATAGACTTGCGGTTAGAGCAATTTAAAATCCAGGCCCCGAGAGAGATAATTTTAAAGAAATTAGACCTGTGTCGGTCGATCATTTTTGATAACCCGGGTCGATCATAACCCATGCGTAATATGACCGGGTCAAATCATACTTCTATGTGGCGTTTAAAAAGTGTCAAATGATACAATTAGCTTTTATTCTTTCCTGCTGATGGGTAATGTGTCTATAGTTAAATGCATCATTGATAAACCACACTTAGGATACTAAGGGTCGTATTCCAGAACTCTACTCAATGCTCAAGTCAGAATTGCACTGGAAACACAAGCACTGGAAATACGACCCCAATGGCAGGGACTTGAG
>NW_020654944.1:21421-22373 GCF_003589595.1 Hyposmocoma kahamanoa
AAATACGACCCTAATGGCAGGGACTTGAGAATGATTTCGAGTGCTTTCAACCATACTCGAATCCTGACTTGAGCATTGAGTAGTGTTCTAGAATACGACCCTAAAATTTCTTTCTAGAAAAAGTAACGGTGTTACAAAACAATCATACATAACAAAAATCTTACGGGCATCCAAAATTACTAATTTATTATTGATATGGCTAGTGCACTCATAAATAAGTACAACACACACAGGTGTTGTTCGAATCATTTAGATTCGATCGATTATGATCACACACGTCATAGTACATTTATGAAAAAAAAAAACAGTACAGAGTACTAAAAAAACCGACCTCAAAAGTAATTTCATCCCAGGTTTGCCACCCTTTTTTTCCAACAAAAAATGATCATGAAAATCGGTTCACAAATACCGGAGTTATCGCGTAACATACATACAAAAAAAAACATACAGTCGAATGGAGAACCTCCTCCTTTTGTTAATTTTTGAAATTGTAAGAGTTCAGAAAATAATTTTATCAACACTTGAATAACATTATAAGGAAAAAAACCGGCTTTTTATATTTAATATTAAAGACATTGACCTACCAATAAAATTAAAGAGGAATTAGTTGATGTCCACGGTCATTTACATAATAAACTTCTAGGTTATTGATCAGCGAGACGGAATTTTGACCTATTTCACAGTTACGATTTTGACGAGAGAGTTTATCGCACGCGTCGTGACAAAAAATCGTAAGCGATTGTCGCAAGCAATAATCGACGTAAGATTATCGTATCATGTTTACATTGAGGCAAGAACCAAAATCTCGCCTACGATTATGTCATACGAGATTCGCAAGCAACTTAATCGCCTCCTCGACTGTTTACACAGATAAATATGTATCTCCTTATTTACATATGTAAATAAGGATATTCTTGCTTACGATTTTCCGACTTGTCTAAACTCGATCTCG
>NW_020654945.1:0-12238 GCF_003589595.1 Hyposmocoma kahamanoa
ATTTTTCTCTTTTAATCCATTTACCGTCTTATATTGTTGTGTCTGATGTAAGACAAAAAATGTTTTATTTATCTATCTAAATTTACACAACAATGTTACATTTGGCTATAGCCAGTAGGAAATGCTCAACAAAACTTCGCCCGTCTGCGTCCGCGCAGCAATGTTCACTATAAGTAGAATCTTTCACATAAAATAAATGAATATCACGTTAATAACAACTAAATAGAGCTATAAAAAGTTATTATTCTCTGTTCGGAACAAAAAACATACCAATCAAGTACTCATCCCTGTCAGCCGATGAGGTGAGGGGCGTAGACGGCAGCGAAGAAGTGATAGCTTCGAAGATGCCATCACGGTATTTACTGTAATAATAATAATAATAATAATGATGTGATAATGTCGCAGATAACAATACCAATCCTGATCTCAAACTAGGAAATTCCCTGTTCTTACAGTACTGTAATTAGCTCCAGGACTTTGCCCAGAACATCTACATCAACAATTAGAACGGTTTCCAAATTGGTTGGCTGTTGAACCCGAGATATCTTCGGCCATAGCCTACGTGTTGAGCTGATTGATGGAAAGTAACGGCGGAGCATGCCTAGATTCACTCACACCTTGAAAAAGTCCAGTTATATCGTTCAGGAAATACGCCTGCTGGCAGGGAAATTCACTGAGCTGTTTGGCATATAAACCAGAATTATTGTTAAAGCAATTTATGCAAAGTATTTGTATTGTAGCTTTTATTGTGGTTTTTTGTTTTGTTTAGGAACTTTTTTGTTGGAATGAGGGTACCTCAGACGTGGTCCCATTTAAATTTCAAGAAAATATTCCACCTCTAAGGGTGGCCAACTAGGGAATGAATGACTTTTGAGGTCGGTTTTTTTAGTACTCTGTACTGGTTATGTTTACTTTAGGTTGCACTGTTGCATGTTTATATAATTACGTAAACTGCGTTGAAATGACCACAGACTATGTTTATTAACCTTTGGGCCAAAACAAATATGTCCGTGGTAACCTTTGGACCTACACAGACATGACTTGCATTGATCTGTGTTGGCCCAAAGATTATTTGATACAGCCCAAATATTACCTGCACGCATTAAGTAAAATATTTTTGAATCTTCGTTTATACGTGAACGCTTACCCCAAAGTGTTGAAGCACTCCAACTGGGTGACCTTGATCTTCCATGTGGCCTGGGGTAGATTGGGCTGTGTGTTTCGATCCGCAATCTTGAAATTAATGCGGATTGAACGGCTGTTCGTTGATGCGTTAACTCGAACGTATACTGTTGAAATGAAGTAAAATGTTTGTAATAAATTGTATGTTTTGTTTCTGTATTGTTTGAGATATTTTTGAGGACGAATTTACCGTTCATATGAAAAAGAACAATGGCAAACTCCTAAAAAGAACATTTTTTTGTAATAAAGTAGTTAATCTTTTATTAGCTTATTACAAATCGGTCGAAACAGTACACATGATATTATGTGAACTAAATGCGTAGGTACTGAAATTTCTTGTTAATTAGTCATTAGAGTTTCTTTTAAATATGATTTTATTTCCAGTCTTAGATAGGCCGCTATTATAATTTGAAAAATGTAATGAATTTATTTTATTCAAACTTGTAAATAAGACATTTGAAGACGCTAACGACTTCGTTTAACCATGATTTTGCCATTGTTCTTTGTAATTATAGGAACTCGTTTAAATTTCGAAAAAAAACAAACGTTTCTCCCATTGACTTACAAATAAATGAACGACGGGTCTAATACAAAAACCACGAAAAAAATGTCCCAAGTCAACCTATTTAAACGTAGTGACATGTAAAGGAATATGAAAAAGTTAAAACGTTGAATTTAAATTGTAATGTCATCGCAGTACTGTCTAATTTTGCTTGCTTCGCTGTCAGTGGAACAAACGAAGACTAAAGCGTGAATGACGCTCTGTATACGATTTTAACGCCCTATAAGTTCGGACACTTTTTAGCGCGGATCCGACGTCCATATAATTGTAAGTCAATGGTTTCTCTACAAAATTATATGAGACTACTTGCATTGTTTTGACGACTTGAAGGCGATGTCTTGATATTAAAAACAAACTATTAATAAATAAATTTGTTGACGTGACCCCTTGTGTGTCTTAAAGATGTATTATATTTATAATAAAATACCAGACTTATATAACAAAGAAATAAATGACAGCGTATTCAAAATCAAATTAAGGGGGTCGTCACTATTTTATGTAATCTAACATCCACTAGATGGCGTTGTTAAGCGAAATAATAGTTTATTACGATATTCGCAAAATTGGTAGCCAGAAGTTATACTTTTATTGTATACGCGATTGGAGGAATTATCGAAACTTAGTTACACACACATACAAAGGTAATGGTCTAGTGTCCTCTTTGTCCAAAGTACGAATACTGAATGTCTGGAGTTCTCTCTTGGCAAATGGGTGATATTACAATGTGAGAGACTTCATGGACTCATGGAAAGCGCTGGTGAATTGTTCAACTCGTCCATAATGTAACAGTACACTGTCCAGTTAATTTTGTGTATATGTTAAATACTTTACAGTCCATTTTCGTTTTTATTAGTTATTAGAGAGGACTAAGTGTTTCCTACCACACCAACGGGGTATACTTGTAGTTCTTACCTATGTAATATCTAATGTTAAACAGGTTAACATTGTTTACTTAAGCTAACTTAAAAATTGCAACTTTTCACCTGAGTCTATAAAAACTGGCAATAACTTTTTATTTTTTTGCATATTGCACTGTTAATAGTGTATTAAGTGTATTTTTTGGTGAACGAATGAAAGATGAATTACTCATTTCCCGTCGAAGATTATTGGAATTTATGTATAGGTTAAACTTTCTTAATTTACTTGTAAATATATTTAAAAATAAAAATGAAAATATTAATTCACATTTTTGAGAATGGACTGCTTTGTCCAGGACTAGCTCACATAAAGTTTGTCTTGTTTTGAGTTAAGTAGGATTTATTGACGTGGAGTGAATCAAATTTCACGTATTTTGAGTTACAACACTGTTACAATAGATGTGCATTGTAATTCAAAATAATAAATAAGGAATTCACTTACAATGTTGTCCATTGTTATCACCGCACAGAGGGGGCAGGAAGTCAGAATTGGCCTGGAGATTGGTCACTTGGAAGATATCATTCCTGCAAGTGTACCCGGGTCTTTGGGTCACGTTTTCTACTGGGTCAACCTATAATAGAAAATACATTATGAAATTGCAATAAGAAGGCACTATCAATGTTATCTACTGCCCAGAAGCAGAACTACAAAACTATGTACGCAAGATTATAATTAATGTAGGTATGATCTAAGACTCTGAGATAAATATTTATTTCTTATTTAGTGTCTCTAGTTCAATTATTTGCAATAATAATATAGACAAGTTTAGATTAATCTATAAACTGGTTTGGTTTTTAACGACATATTATAGCGCCACCTAGTCAATATCAAGTAGAATAACTTTTTACTCACCGTAGTAGGTGGCGCGAGGTTGAAAGTTTCGAAATCGATTCTCATCTGGCACACATTGTTGTTGTTAATTTCAACGTTGTAAGAACATTCTAAGCCCGATGACTCCCTGTTTAGCGGTGGGTTGATAAATATTGCAACTTTTGTGTTCGTTCTTATATCACACGCGTTCACTGCAAAATAAACATAGCGCCGTCTAGTAAAAAAGTTATTAACAACTGTTTTATGTCGTACGTAATTTATATAAAAAAATCTCAGAAAACCTTTTTAAATACTATTGAGATGGTTGAAACAAAAATAATATTTTTAGAATTAAAATACGTACACGAGCAACAAGTAGCAAAAACGCCGCAAAAACCAATTGCTTTGCCTCCCTGAGTGTTGCACTGATTTCTAGACAGACAGACGCCGCCGGTCGATCTATCGGAGCCCAAACATTGTTCTCCATTGCCTACAGTAAAAATACTTCCCGGGGCTTGCCTCGGTACTGTAAAAAACAACAAAGGCATTTTAGTAAAATATATAATTTTTTCCAATCATGTACAGCGCCACCTATGAGTCATCATACGTACTTCTAAAGCTGCCGAGAACTCCACCGTGTACAGCGGTGAAAGACAGAAGTAATCTACTGATGTAATTCAGCGCCATCTTTTGAGTGGCTATCTGTAACAAATAAATTCTTTTTTAAATTTCTCTTAGCAGTGTTAAGCTGCAGCAATCATAATACAGAGGGAGCTACTGTTTGTTGACAATCCCGTAGTTGTTTACTGCGACACCCAGTGGGAGAGATACGAGCTACTGTGTCAGACGTATCTCTTGTATCTCACGAAACCTAGTTTTGAGTAAACGCTGTTTAAAGTTTTTTTCGTAATTTGCTTTTATTTTACGAAGATTTTATGCAATTAGTGAAAAAAAAAACGTAAAAAGATTGATTAGAGCCTAAGGAATACGAGGAATGTTTCAAATCTCTGAAAAATTATCAGTTTTTTAAATTATGATTGATAACAGAGTTTGGCGTAACAATCTTCCCATACAAATTAAGTCAAGCGATGTTCTGTATCTTAAGACTTACGCTCAACACGTTTAACGCAAAATGGTTTGCTTTTTGCATAGATGCATAGAATCTATATAGCCAAAAATACAGCGAGGCAGCTTGTCATCCTTTCCAGGATGAGGCGTTTTTTCACACCGGGACAGCCCCGCATCTTCAACATGTGTTTTGATTATAGTGACCCTCATATCAATCTTTTAACCTAAACTTTTTTTTTAGTGTCTTCCTGCATAACCATGCAGGAAGACACTACAACCCGTGCATGCACAAGGACCTTATAAGTTCAGGTCCTGACCCCAGATCAGCCCGTGTACAGGGTTGTTACAGACCTTTGGCACTGACTTCATCCGATTCTCAAGAGCCTTGGGTGAGCTGCCCCGGGTGCACGTACAATACCCTCCCAATTTTCCAGATAGATTTTCCAGATTGTTGGTACACTCATTTCCCGTTGTGCATTGCACAACTAACGGTTACTTCAACTACAGTCGACTCCCAAATATCCACTGGTGGGGGAACTGTTATTCTTTTTTCCGAGATCCTACGCGGCATGAGGGTCCAGAGAAATGTCTAGCTCATCCTCTACTAGCTCTCCAGGCTAATGCCGGAGAATTCGGCCGCAGTATCTTGTGACAATGTCCGGACACAGCTACTGCTACCGCTACTAAGATGAGCTAGCGGCGCACAAGACAGACGCCCCAGCCACACACCAGCGAGGCAGACGAACATGTTCGTCTCTTCAGCTATCACAAGCCCCGGCGAGTCCATACCCAGTGTTCGGGTCCGCCAGTGATGCCCGTGAAGGCATATCACTGGTGGAGGACTTGGCCCGGACGCCCGTCGTAGACTGATCTTACCGAGGAGCTCGTAATCTCCCAGGGACCCCGTATCTCTCGGGTCAGTAGATAGGGACAACACACACCGGGACACCGAGACAGCCCCATACCTTTCTACTTTACTTTTATTATAGTGACCCTCTCTACCGATCCTTAAGGTATACGAGAAGTGCACTATAACCTGTGCTTGCACAGGAACCTACTAAGTTCAGGTTCTGACCCCACATTAGCCAGTGTACAGGGTGGTCATAGATTGTCACTGACTTCATCCCGTTCCCAAGAGGCTAGTGCCTCGGGTGAGTACACATCGTGACAGTTGCTTTAGCTGTACCAAGGACAAGTTCGGCCGTGTATTGATTACTGCTGCCACCTGTGAGATGGTTCTGTTAAATACCAACTTGAAAAGCGTGTCAAGAGGCTTACTTATGTGCGACTGTGAACAGGCTTGAGGTGACTCGGTTTAGTAGATGACAAGCTGCAGAGCCTTGACTATCACGATATGATGATATATCACAAAGAGAATTTGACGGAATGGCATAATTTAATTCCGCCTCCCCCTTTCCGTCATCAGGGGACTAGACGTAGGCTGGAGTTCCACTCCTATATACACACATCAAAAGTGTCTAGGGATCAAGTACGTTTAAGAGTATTGCTGCAATTAGGGTTAATTATATTAACTTTTTTGTATCGCTATTGATACTTTTTAGTGAGTTTTAACATTTAAATAAGGAATATTGTTTAAAATTCGATAATAAGAAGAAAATCGATTGTCAATGTGGTTTTGTATAAAAATGAGTTATAGGGTTTTGACAAAATCATTACAATATCTGCATCGGAACCGAAACAATTTACATTATTATGGAGAGACGACATCATTTAACCCGAGAAGTGATGATGCGAGCCGTCGGAATGTTGGAAGCTGGTTCCAGGCAACGTGCTGTGGCTTTCACTCTTAACACTACACAGAGCGTCATAAGTCGCCTCTGGACGCGCTATCGCAAGACGGGCAGCGTGGCCGAGCGACATGGAGGACGATCTCGCATCACGACTCGCAGACAGGACCGGTATATCCAAAATACTGCTCGACGGAATCGTACCATGACCGCCATGATGTTGGTTACGAGGCTCCACAGCTCCTCAGGCTTGCTAATAAGCGATCAAACAATCCGAAATCGTTTACGTGAAGTGGGTCTGCGATCCCGAAGGCCGCTCAGAGTTCTACCTATTGCACCCTGCAATCGCAGGAGCCGTTTACGATGGGCTCGCGAACACAGAAACTGGGAGGAAGAAGACTGGCGCTATGTGTGCTTTTCGGATGAATCCCGCTTCGGTATGAGACCGGATACAAGATGTACTCGAGTTTGGAGAACATCTGGACGTCATGAACGTTTGAGATATTGTCAGGAAGTTCATCCATATGGTGGGGGAACAATAATGATATGGGCCGGTATTTGGATCGGCGAAAGAACAGATCTCATTTGGATCAGGGGTAACCTCAATGCTCAAGTTTACGCAGAGAGGATTGTTTCAGATGTTATCATCTCTTTGCGATGCCAGTTGGGTGATTCATTTCAACTAATGCATGACAACGCACGTCCACACACGGCTAGAGTCGTATCACGCATTCTTGCCGAAGCTCGTATCAACGTTCTGCCGTGGCCTGCTCAATCGCCAGACCTCAATCCAATTGAGCACGCATGGGATATGCTTCAAAGAAGAGCTGTGCCGAGTATGCATACCGTACATACTCTACAACAATATTTTGACTTGTTACAAAACACATGGGCGGCCATTCCTCAAAGTGATTTTGATGAACTCATCTTAAGCATGCCAAATCGCTGTAATTGTGTGATTCGTGTTAATGGTGGAAATACAGATTATTAATTTTCTTATCTTTACAATAAAAATGAGCAAAATCATCATTTTCGCCAAGCACACTGTCCAGTATTATACCTCTAGGAAAACTCCTGTTTATGCTTGCTTCCTCGACCTATCCAAAGCTTTTGATCTTGTATCATATGATAGGCTGTGGAGTAAGCTACAGGATGAAACTGATCTACCAGGTGACATAGTTAGTATTTTTAAGTTTTGGTACAATAATCAGCGCAACTATGTTAGATGGGCGGGCGCGAAGTCGGGCATGTATGGGTTGGAGTGTGGCGTGAGGCAGGGGGGATTGAGCTCGCCAAGTCTCTTCAACATATACATGAACGGTTTAATTGTTGAACTCTGCAACACCAGAATCGGATGCTCGTTGGATGGAAAGATTGTGAATAATATCAGTTACGCGGATGATATGGTGTTGCTGAGTCCTTCAATAAGCGCGCTAAGAAAACTAGTTGCAATATGTGAGCGCTATGCTGAGATCCATGGCTTACGGTACAATGCGATTAAGAGTGAGTTGCTTGTGTTCAAAGCGGGTAGCAATGGCTTTAATAACGTCCCTGAAGTTAAGCTGTGTGGCACTCCTCTTAATAGGGTTACTAAATTTAAGTACCTTGGGCATTGGGTCAGTGAGTCCTTGGAGGATAACACTGACATTGAGAGAGAGCGTAGGGCAATAGCAGTCCGGGGTAATATGTTGGCCCGTAGGTTTGCAAGGTGTACGGACAACGTAAAGGTATCTCTTTTTAAAGCTTACTGCCAGACCTTTTATACCTGCAGCATATGGGTCAACTACACTCAGAAAGCTATCAACTCTCTAAGAGTTGTATATAACAATATATTCCGGATGTTGTTGCGGCTGCCGCGATTCTGTAGCGCGTCAGGAATGTTCGCCGATGCCCATGTAGACGGATTTGCCGCCATAATGAGAAAAAGAGCGGCATCCTTGATGCGCAGAGTTCGTGGCAGCGGTAATAGCATTGTGGGTATTGTTGCTGGCAGGGTCCAGGGTTCATTTTTTGAACACTGGACTAAATTACATGTATGTCCTAAACCCAGCACGTATTTATGAATTTGTATCTTCTAACACTAGTATGTAAGTTTTTGTTTGTTATACTAACCAATATGGATGGATTAACAGTGGGACTATACAGTGTTTTTTTTATAAATGGAACAGCATGGGGAAATCCGAAACCGTAGAAGATACAAGGAAACTGTCTTAGGAACCATTAAGTCTTTTTTTGTGAGAACAATTTTGGCATAGTCAATTTTTGGTGTTGAATTGTCCATAAAAATGAGTAAATTGATCAAAATTTTTTTTACTGCTGATCGACTTAGTTTTATGTATGGTTGAAAAACTCGGGACAGCAGAAGTTGGTCAAAATTCATAAAATGTTTTTCATATAAAATGACTAAAATTGATTTTTTTTTAATATTGATCGACTCAACTTCCTAAAAAGATGATTTTATTGTATTGGAAGAACAGAATCGGGAAAGCAGAAGTTGTTCAAATTTCATAAAAAGTTATTCATTTTTATGGACAACTCACACTTGTTAAAAAAATTGACCATGCCAAAATTGTTTTCACAAAGAAAGACTTAATGGTTCCTAACAGTTTCCTTGTCTCTTCTATGGATCCCGATTTACCCATGTGACATATAAAAAAGGCTAACCATTATTATTTGTTATTAAATGTTTTAATTTAAATTTATATGTCGTAAAAATTTCTTAACCACCTTTTTGTGCCGTAAGATGCGTGGCATGGTAAGGTTCAATGGAAAATTTTAACTCACCGAACTTGTTGGTTAATTAAAAACTTTAAAGATTAACGCGGCATTTTATAAACTAGGCAATCATAGGTTTGTGCGTTAAAACAAACGGTTGCCACATTGCTAGAACTGGTTAGGTGCCGGTCGACGAACTTGAGAATTATTGAACGACAATCCGTTACTTTAACACCGTTCGGAGTATGTCGGTTTAAAAGTTATCTCTTCCGTTAAGTCTCCACCTCAAATGTCTCTTGACATGAACAGGTAAGGTATTCAGATTTAAAGTAAACTCTATGGTGGTTATTATAAGAGCGATCCAAATTCCGAAGGGAGAATTGCTTTGTTAACAATTTAGTGGACGTTTATCAAAGACAGTGAACCTTTTTGCTTAAGATATCAAGTTATAGGGGACAATTCTACGCTATAGTATTCATGCATAGATAAGTTGAGTATGTACACAGTTTATTGGTAAGTATACAAGGTAGTTGATAGAGAGATTCACTGCGATATGTACGCCTTCTCAATATAATTGTTGAGACCCGCTTAGACAGGCCAACTATACTTCGTTTCAATCCATTTTAAACAAAAAATAAACAAACAAGTCACTGACCCGTCTATAGACGATTTAGTGATGGCCAATTTTACTGCCAACCAAATCAATTTAATTGATTAATGAACCGATTTGTTTAATTGAGTCATACTAGCGGTTTTCATTACGTAACCTACAGACTACAAAACTAACTGAAAGAAGTGATTTTTTTTCCGAACAGCACTATGCAACTATAGACTATTCATACATCTTTAATTAAAAAATAACCTCACTTTATGACTAGCATTTTTCATATACGATTTTACGATCTTATTCAAATGAATATTGCTGGAAAAGTGATGTGATATCGAGTCAAAATCTTCGAAATATACGTGAAAGTGTAAATAAATTAAATATACTTATTTGATTTATTAAATGATTACTTTAGAAATTTAATCAAACTGTTTTCTTTACATTTCGTTTAAAATGGGTTGGAATAGACTTTACACCGAATCGTTACTACAGGGACCGACACAACACTAACAATCCGGCTCGAAGGACCAAAAGGGACGGAGCCAATACTACTCGATAGTATTGACGCCTAATTGTTTAACTAAATAGATAAATTTAGTACGTGAAAAGTATGTGTGACGATTTACACGATATTGATTGAAGGAGAGAAAGTGGATCAAGTGAAAGAGTTTGTGTATTTGGGTTCTACGTTTACGTGTGATGGAAAATGTGAAAGAGACATTGAAAGAAGAGTGAACGCAGGGAATCAGGTGAATGGTGCCTTGCATACCTTCATGGGCAGCCAGAAAGTGTCCAAAAAGGCAAGATTGGCTGTGCATGGGGGGGTGCTGGTTCCTACACTTACGTATGGTAGTGAATGTTGGGTTTGGCAGAAGAAGCAGGAAAGTAGAATTAATGCAGTAGAAATGAGAGCTTTGAGGAGTATGGCTGGAGTGACTCGGATGGATAAATTACGGAACAGTGTGATAAGAGAGCGTTGTGGCGTGGAAGAAGATATAGTGACAAAGATAGAGAAAAGGATGCTTAGATGGTTCGGACATGTAGAGAGAATGAATGAAAGAAGAGTGACGAAACAGATTTATAAGGCGAGTGCGAGCGGGCAAGTTGGTATGGGCCGACCAAGGAGAACTTATCATGACCAAATTGAGGCCATCCTAAAGAAGGGCCAGGTCAAGAGTACCCTTAACCGACGAGCGTTTATGAAAGCATTGATGCGTGTTGATGAGGCGAAAGATACGTGTCAGGCCCGTAGCAAGCGGAAGACTGTTGTCTCTGCCTACCCCGACGGGAAAAAGGCGTGAAGTATATGTATGTATGTGAAAAGTTTATCGGTAAGGATACAAGCTAGATGAGGCTGTGCGGCTTACGTTGTTGTTAGGTTGTGAAATGTCTAAATTAACTGAATGGTCTTAATTGTCCATTTAGGGTGAGGCCTGACGAGCGTAATTTTATGACTTGTGTGTTGCGTTTTTAGAGTTACACAGTTTGCGCTCGACCGAAATTCGGTTGAAGCGCCGGACGAACGTATTTTATTCAGTGGCTTTTGAACGTTTATACGGGGTGTTTGTGTCATAATAGTATAATGGGTCCATTAAAAATAGTATGCATTTATGAAGTATTAGAAGACGATATTAGAAAAAGCAAAAGAAGCTGGGTACATCCAGTCAATATGAAACGATTAAAGTGTGGCCAGCTTCATTATATATACAAGTTTATGTGAACATCCAGATCAATATGTTAAGTACTACCACATGCGAATAAATGTTTTTCAAGAATACCCCTACCTCCACTCGCGTCATCCCGTCGCACGATGCGACTGAAAGTCAGTCATCATTACGCCCGTGTGTCGGCTAAAAACTCATTTTGCGTGGTCGTATGAAACAAACCGTACTTTTATATGAGCTGCGCAAACTACGCTACGCAAACTACGCGACTCAAAATTCACAAAATTACGCCCGTCTGGCCTCACTTATGAGCACAGGTAAACAAACCGCGGAAAGTAGAGCGCATAATAAGGTAAACTAAAATGTGCGGGGTTGTAAATGGTACACAAGTCGTCAGCATGGTGGTAAACGACACGCCTGCCTATAACTTCAAATTCTGTCACCTTGAGACATAAGTTGACAAGTCCTATGTGTCTGTATTTTCACCAGCATACTTACCCCTTGAAACCACAACTTATAACCCTAACCGCTTACTGCTTGGCGGCAGAAATTAGTATGGTGGCAGTATTTCACTGGACGAACGCTTTACTGCTAAATAAAGTCATCTCTCATTTGAAAAGAACTTACTGAGCTTCCACCACCGGTCTCAATGTAGTTCCCAAAATAAAGCAGAGTTTTTTTTTGAAATTTGTTTTGCTTTTTAATCAAACAATAAAACGGAGGAGGTTATACGTTCGCCTGCATGATGTTTTCCGATTTCTCCGTCAATTGTGGACCGATTTTGAAATTTTTTTTTTGTTTGAAAGGGTGTACTCTAGTAGTGTGCACTAAGTTAGAATCTGATGAGGGGATTCCATGGAAATCGAGGGAAATCCCTAAATTTCATATGTCTGTGTATTCACCGATTTCTTTCATCGATTTTGAAAATCCTTTCTTTGTGTTTGAAAGGATATACGCTCGAGGT
>NW_020654946.1:0-12228 GCF_003589595.1 Hyposmocoma kahamanoa
AACTAAGTTGGCTGTCAAGTTCGACATGGCCAAATAACTTTTTTGTAAAGAAACCTACCTCAAAAGTTCGCGGAATTGCATATTTGCCAAGTTTTATTAAAATTGATTACCGGAAAGTGCGCGAAACCGGATTCATCCCCTCCCTAGTTTGCCACCCTTAAAGATGGAATATTTTCTTCAAATTTAAATGGACCAATACTGAGGTACCCTTTTTCCAACAAAAAAGAATCCTCAAAGTCAGTCCACAAACAGAGTTCGTGTAACATACACGGAGTAATCGCTTAATACACACACAAAAAAATACAATCAAATTAAGGACCTCCTCTATTTTTTAAGTCGGTTAAAAAAATATTAAAAGGAGGTTTAGGCATCAAATTAAAGGAAGTCAAATTAGGTACAAAACATTCACCTACAATGTGGCAAAAATGACTATACTTGGTAATGAGATACTTGATTTTGAAAGAATCCATGAATTGAAACTATTTTTCTGGATTTAAATCGCGTATATTTGTTTTTTCAAACAAACCGACGTTTCGGGCCCTTTACAGGTCCCATGGTCATGGTTGACAAGTCGTAATCAAACAATATACGCGACTTAAATCCAGAAAAATAGTTTCATTTCCTATGTGTAACAATCGCGAAAACCTAAGAACTCGATAAATCGATGAATTGTTTTCAAAACATTTAGAAGAATACCACTTCATTCACTTGCAATTGCAATTATGATTTTAATGAAATAAATGTTGAATACATCTTGATTTAAGATTTGTAAATTGTGATTTCATTATTATTAATTAATAATATATAATGAAAAAAAATGATAATTAATGTGATTTAATTAATTAATAATAATTAAAAATCACAATTAAAAATCTAAATCAAGTCATTACCAGTATACACTGCCAGTAATCAATCAAATCATTAGCAGTATATGAGTGTAAACTAGAGTATGTTTTTATATTAAAAACAATATTGTTGAAACAAATTACTTTCCTCAGTAAAAGTTCCAGCAGACTTGAAATTATTTCTATGTAATATTAAAATATCTGAATTTTTTATTTAGTACTGGCTGGTGCCGGCGACTACGTCTGCGTAGAACATTGACTACCAATAAATGGACGTCGGGTTCGCGCTAAAAAGTGTCCGCACCTATAGGGCGTTCTACGCCATTGACCAATGGCGTAGAACGAGTATTTTTATATTCCCATTCGTCTAGCGATTAAAGCATGCACTAAATCTCACTATGTTTCTCGTAGACGAAGAGCATTGAAGCCATGGATTACTCAGGGCTTAATAAGATGCATGCGTCACAGAGACAATTTACACAGGAAACTAAAAAAACATCCTAATGACGATATCCTCAAAGTCTCCTATAAGAGATATAGAAACTTTTGCAATGCCCGTTTAAAAAAAGCAAAAAGGGACTTTGATCGGGAAGAAATCAGAAAGGCTTGTGGAAATGGGCGACAACTATGGGAAACCATTGGTAAATTTACCAATGTAACTAAAAATAAAGCTGTGAATGATTCACTATTACACGTAGGAAACACACCTCAGGACTCTATAGATATGGTGAACCATTTCTATGTGAACGCCGGTCCTAATCTAGCACACTCCGTCATGCAAGCCTCGCGGTCTAATCCCAGTCGTTACTTGGTTGAACGATGTAGTGGTGATTCATTTGTTTTATTGGAGACGAATGAACAAGAGGTAGAGCATTTAATTAACACTCTAAAAGCAGATTGTGCAACGGGATGGGATGGTATTTTTGGAAATTTATTAAGACGATACAAACACCTTATTATACCGCCGCTCACTTATATATGTAATTTGAGCATTTCTACGGGTGTCATTCGTTCTCTGGACTGTTTTGACGCAACATTCCCTCACTCCATACGACAGCACCTCTAATAGACGACATTGCATAGTGGCTACTTCCGACCGTCTCAGGACTGCCTTCACTCACAGATTTTTCTGTTGCCTGGGATGTTCTCTGTACAATGCACTCCACCGTGAACTAAACATCTTTCAACTAAATAAGTTCGAATGTAAAAAGAAGTTGGCAAACTGGCTGCAAGGATTGAATTACGATGAAACTGAAGCTTCGCTTTGTCCGATTGCATGACTCAAGGACCTATTTATTTATTTATTTTTGGAGCTTTGGGTAGAGTAGGATCTTTGTATGTATATGTATATATATATCCGTAACTACGCACACACACATACACAAACACACACAAAATACAACACGCACTCATAGTCAAATATCTTTTACGTGCAAAAAAGTTTTAAAATTTAATTTTAATTTAAGTTTGATCTTTTAGGTGTATATAGTTCAATAATGTCAAATGTATTTTTTCACTATTTAAATGTTTTTCCTTTATAAACAATTAATCTTAGTAATGCCTTAAGATTGTCATGTGTCATTTCCAAGGGTGAGAGCCTGGTGACTTGTAGTACAGGCGTTAAGCCTTTAACAAGCACCAGCTCCCAAAAATAAGTTATTGCATGTATCTTAAATTACTAAGAACTATATGTACGTATTTTTGTGGAGTAATAAACGTTATTATTATTATTATTATTATTATTATTTATTACAATATGTTTTACGCGTAAGCGATAGAGGTGCGCTATCGGTACTTTGGAGACTTGAAGAGATTTTCAATATTCATTTATTTGCATAAAAATATTTGAACTGCATTTTTTTTACTTTTTGCCTCAGTATTTAATTTTATTATTTATTTAATGCACACGCTCATAGCCCCACACTCGGGAGATCTTGTATTGTGGGTGCCATGGACACACATCTAAACAACCACAATTACACCATTCGCATACGCAGGCAGTCAGTTGCGAAGTCGCCCTCCCACCCGACCAGCGCTTTGGTAAGAACTTTAAAGTAATAAATTATAACACGTGACTGTTATTTTGTTTACGTTAAAGGTATTCCAATAAACACTTCCCACTAAATCTTACTGTGCCACCACGCTTTCGCCAGGTGAAATATTTCAGTGACGTATAACATGCCAATTTGGAAATTTCGGTGTTCAGATTAATTTCGCCTGCCAGTGTTACCGTGATATGTTATTTTGGGTTCACTGTACGTGGGCGTCGGCCTGAATAACCATTTTGTAAAAGGTCTCTTGATAAAACGACGTAATTTAATATCGGGCCCGGATACGATTGTAGGTGAGAGTGGAAATATGAGTAGAAAGCCAACATTCAAAAATGAGTACTTCTCAGGAGTAGATACGCTGAAAAAAAAGCAATGTAATTGAAATAGTAATAAGATGTTGTTTTTAGGTGATATAATTTGTTTCCTTGCATCATGTCAGTGATTGACATGTAGCAACTACTTTATGTAAGGGTATAATCATAAGAGTATCATAACTTGTTCAAAGTCTACTACTAACTAGAAAGATAGATAAAAACTTTATTCACTGTCATGACAGCTTACTTACCGGATCATATGATCCACTAAAACTAACACCATAGCTATTATTATATTGAACTACTTAAAAATAACAATTTTTTATAACAAACGGTACGTATTACGATTATATACGTAACTACACTTATAACTAATAAAGTAAATGCTTTTGGAAGTCATGGCAGTGAAAAGGCAACTGGAGAAATATTTCTACGTTTTATTTATTTATTTATCCCGTTAATTTAGATGTAATTTGTGGTTATCTACATGACATGTGAGTCCATGGCATCCGCGATACAGGATTTCTTTAATGCGTGGTTACGAGTGGGTGCGTTATTGTCATTAAAGTAAAGGTTTTTGAGTGTTAGGTATTTCAATCGAGGATCTAAGAGCCCGAAAGTTTGAATAACAAATTTGTGCGAAAAAAATAGTTCAATTTCTAATGTGTAGCAAACGCGAAAACATAAGGGCGCGTGCAGATCAGACGATTGCGCCCCAAACTGTTTGCGAAGTGTTTGCGAAGACTCGCGCGCTGAACACGAGCATCACGTAGTGTGATCTCGATACCTCCAATGAACACTACGTCAACTAAATTTTTTAATCTGTTCTGTTTTTATTTTATTTTTTGTTTCTTAATTTCTTTTTCACAAAATTCGTTTTGTTTTTGTTTCTTAATTTTTTTTTCACAAAATTCGGGGAGCATAATATTAGTAAGTGATTATGTAGTAAATAATCAATAAAGGCTGTTTTCAAAAATAAGAGAAAAAATAAAGATGGCGTGCTTTGTTTTCCTTGTGTTAGATGTGATTACAGAGGTTTTAACGTGCGCTTGGCGCTTTAACCAGTTTTGAGCACCTAGAACGCGAAGTGTAGATATTTATTTCAACAACCTCAGTGGCGCAGCAGTTAGCACTATGGGCGGTTTTGAGATTGATTCCGAGTTTGACCAAGTTAGAAAACGAACTTTCCTAATTTGGTTCTGATCCCCGGATTATTTCGTTACTCTGGGACACATGGATCAGGGAATTCTCTAGTGTCATTTATAAATGTTATTTGTCATCAATTGTCATGAGTTTTCCTTTACTGAAATTTGTTGTCTGAAGAAACAGTTGATGATCACTGTTTCTTTGTTTTAGTACATTATTGTAGAGGCGGGAGATTCCCCGTTCCCGCCGAGGCATATATAGATTTTTTCTTAAACAATGTGAGGAAATAATAAAAGACTAAAGAGAGGAAGATGTAATTATACACAGAAAAAGTTAACAATATTAATTAATATTAAACATTGACTTACAATTATATGAACGTCGGGTCCGCGCTGAAAAGTGTCCGAACTTATAGGGCGTCAAAATCGTATACTGAGCGTCATTCACGCATTAGTCTTCGTTTGTTTCTTCTGACAGCGAAGCAAGCAAAATTAGACAGTACTGCGATGACATTACAATTTAAATTCAACGTTTTAGCTTTTTCATATTCCTTTAAATGTCACTACGTTTAAATAGGTTGACTTGGGACATTTTTTTCGTGGTTTTTGTATTAGACCCGTCGTCCATTTATTTGTAAGTCAATGATATCAAAAGTAATATTTGAAGTGTTAGAAAATTGCTCAAAGAAAATGTTATTGTTTTCCAGGCAGATTAATAATAATAGTCTGCTGAACTTCTGGTGATGTGTTTGAATGTGTATCTATTACCGTATTTTCGTTATCGCTGTTCTCCCTAGCACTCATTTTCGCGACCAAAATACAAAAAAGATGAACAACAAAAAATAACACTTTAAATGTTACCCGCATTTAATTTTTTTTAAGTAAGCAGTGCAGGTAGGTATTTTGAATTCTCGCAATAGTGAATAATGTGTAGTTGGCTGTATGAGTTTTTCTTTTGCCTGTTTACATAGTTCATTCATCATTAGCAGGTAGATTTAAGTTTAGAGAAGATGACAATTATGTATTTTCACACTTACTCTGAAGGCCTTGGCCGGAAAGAAGTCGCACGGTCCATAAATGACAAACTTTCCGTGTTCGTTTTTTGATAGTAATGCAAATATGTATGAGAAAACGTTTTTTTCTAATTCAAAGAAAAATGAAGTACAGGTTATAGAACCTTGTTTCTATTTTTTGTAAACTTAAAAAGGTCCCAAGTTGTGTTGGGGAGCAGATCAGCGGGCAAAGATTTCCAAATTCAAATGTCTAGCATGTCTAGCAAAATCTATTTGTAGTAAATTTAGGTCAAAGTTAGTTGGCCGTTTTGGTTGTCTATGCGGGTGGGTGCTACGTCGTTACATCGTCGTTTAGGAGATAAATAACGCGTTACATGATTAGCTTAATGGTATTAAGTACGTCGATAAAAAGGTACTTAAGATTACAAATTATTTACAGATAGACTATATTCCGTAGTCACAGTCTGTAGGACTTTTTGTTGTAATACCGAGTGACAGGAAGAACAAGTCGTGCGCCCGGTGGTAAGCGACACGCCTATCCGTAACAGTTTCAGTGCCACTCAGAGCTTCAAATTGCAAAGATCTTAGGGCCATCGCCTTGCCACTCTGAGACATACGAAGTATCAATTAACGTAAGAGACATTTTGGAGAAAATAAATTACATATATCATTGGATTCAGAAATTCCAGCACTATCGATTGGTATTATTAAAATTTAGGAATGCCCAGTGGTTTAAAATATGGCATGTCCCTTACATTAAAAAAAGATTTTTATACAAAATATTAGTACCGTAAGACACAACTAAACATCGTTTTTTAATCAAATTTTTCTTTTATACTATTAAAGAAGAGAAAATTCTAAGAAACTTTGCTCTAGACACAATCAATATTGGAGCAGACAGTAAAAAGTTATAGACAGATTAAAAAAAATAAAATCGTGTTTTGGCTGTCCTGAAAAACCGTGGTTTGTCCTTTACATTAATTCATAATTCTGGTATGGATTAATTGACAAGTCCCATGTACACGGGTACATGGGACTTGTCAATTAATCGATACCAGAATTAAACGGAAAGTTACGGGTGCTGGTGAAATTACGGAATTTCACCAGCACCCGTAACTTTCCAAGCCGGAACGCAGTAATGCTCTCATTACTGCTTTATGGCAGAAATAGCTAAGGTGGGAGTACGTCCTTGGACGAATTCTTTCACAGGCAGCTCTGCTGCTACTGTACATCCGGTTTGACACTACAATCCTATTACGTTGTTTCAAACTATTAAGACGGTTTGTTTATTTATCGTCACGTTGCAATTAAACTATTTTTTGGATCTAAATGTGTTTATTTCTTTCAAACAAACCAACGTTTCCAAATCTTCTGGTTATGTCTGATTGAGTAGGTATTTTAAATAAGGTCATTGGTACTCGTATTAGTCATCAACCTGTTATGTCTAATATTATCGCAAATGATCATATTATGAACTATAGTTACAGAAATGTTTAATTAAACAACCTATTACACATTTAAGTTTGGTCTTGGTCAGAATCATAATTTAAATTGACTTTTGTCGAATGACATAAAGTCGTTCTCACAGAAATAAACAGATTTATTTCTGTTCTCTTAATTTTCCTAATTCTTCGATAGTTAAAAATCTTAATTTTCGATGCTCTTTTCATGACTATGTTGGCATTTACAGTTTGACCAAATTTTACATAATCTGACCAGCATTTTATATAAAAGTACTTAGTGGTTCTTTTGGTGGAAATCAAAGCATAAAGTCCACACAGGAGTAAAATCGTTTCCCCTAACTATGCCGCGTCTGCTATCACCTTTATGTTACCATAGTAAAAATAAATCAGATGATGCTTATGAATAAATAAGAACTCCTTCTTCTCTGATGTGTATCAGACTAATAAGAGAAAAAGACATAAAAACCCATAACAGTGAGAGAGACAAAGCATAAGGAGACGTCATTTGTAAAACTGTACGACCAAGAAATTGAAATAACGATATCTCCAATGAACACTACGCCAACTTTATTTTTTAGTCATTTTCCTTTATTTTTGTAAAATATTTAAATAAATAATTGTTTACTAACATTATGCTCCCCGAATTTTGAAAAAAGAAACATAAAACTAATTTCGAAAAAAAAACAGGAAACGTATTTTGTGAAAAAAAAAGAAACAAAAAACAAAAAATAAAGAACAGGTCTAAAAATTATGGCGTAGTGTTCGTTGGAGGTATCGATACACAAGATATTGTTTAAGATGATCATGTAACTTGTTTCAATGTAGCTTGTAACAATGATTACAGCAACTTTTTTGATTCAGTTCCACATTAATGTTAGTCATTACATCTTATGAATATGCACCAAGTTTAAAGCACATATGAAGTATGGCCCAATGTTCAAGCAATGAACCCTAAATCAATGACTAGACTGCCAGCAATGATACTTATGAGTCTGTTATCGCTGCCATGGACTTTGATGGCGGCAAATAATCGGAGGTCTTAAGTAATGACTTTGTAAGTAATGATCATGTTGCGCTTCAAGAATCTTTTCAGAGTGTAGCTCGTAAAAACGTCTTCTTCGCAGAGTGGAAGACTAAAGAAGAGATAAATGGATAGTGTGAAGATAGTAGGTGAAGAGAAGGAACAAAGAGGATGCTCCTAATATGGGACAAAGTCAGGACGATGATGACTCGTAGAAACTTCCAAGTCCAAATGAATAGATGAAGTGCAGCATGGACTCAATAAGTGCAAATGTAAGACTCCTACTATTTAATCTATTATGCGAGGATACCGAAGCATGACTATGCGGGCTGCATTCAATTCGATCAAATCCGATTGCTTTGTCATAGTTAAGTGAATTATTATTCAATCCAGCCTGAGGCGTATTCTGCGGTTAAGTGCCCTCGAGATTTGAGAATTCAGGCTAATTCTAAACGTCACAGTAAGCCTTGAAAATGTAGTTTTGCGTCGCGATTTGAATTTAGACTCCCAAGCTTTGAGTATATAATCAGAAATAGAGACGACATGTCATTTAATTTGTTTGAAAACTATTCTGCCATATCATTACGGTGACAACTGCGTTCCGATTGGCTAGCCCGAATTCGAAACAATAGACGGGTGTCGTCAATTGTTTCATTTCAAATTGACAGTTTAACTTGAGCTTTGCTATAATGAACGAAAATTGAAAAATTACAAATTTAATTACCGATGAAATGTGATTCCGTTTGTTTTGTAATTAGATGTTTTGCTGTTTTTCCCACACCACCAAATGGAACAGCCCCCATAGGAAAATTATCTTTATTACAATAAATACAGAATATTTTTGGAATATACGAAGACATACACACAGGTCAGTTGTTGGGCGTGTACTATTTCAGCTTTCTAATTTGTGATTTCGGCGCAAACGAGAGTTGATATTTAAAAGTGATAACAGTACCATTTGACTGATGAGTTACTAGGGCCATCCCCTTATTTCGTCTTTATATCTGGTAATATAATCGATGCCCTAAAGTGACAAAAAGTATGCTGAAGCTCATGAACATAGACTTCATCATCACGTGAACATAAATAAATAAATATTAGACGACAAGACATACGTTGCTCTGATTCTGATTTTGTTGAATCTAAATCGAGTATATTTGTCTTTTCAAACAGACCAAGGTTTCGAACCCTTTACAGGTTCCATGGTCTCGGCTGATTAAGGCATGGGTCATCTCACCATCTTTTACTCATTTAGTTAATTTAAATTAAGCCTAGAAATTTTGAATACAATTAATTTATTTTCGTTACTTAGATTTATTTACGATGTTAAAATCTATAACTAAGCAGTTGCTGTTTTCAGTCGATGCTTATATAGAGCTTTTCTCAATAAATGCAAGAATAACATAAATATGGTTCCAAAAACAAGATACTAAAAGCAGGAAAGCAAATAAATAAGTTGATAAAAGCAAAGTCAGTAACTTTTAATTTTTTTCCAACCGTAGACGTCTTAAAAACAGAATTTAAATAAATAAACAAGCGGCTTGGCTGTATAGCATTTTTCTTTAGTCATTTTGACGCGGTAAAACGGATTTTCATATTTAGCGAGAAGTCATTTGTTTTAAATTTTTAGAATGGCATAAATCAGTTTTTTGCATTTTCTTTGTGTAAAAGAAAAGCGAACATTTCCGAGCCTATTTGAGAAAATGTAATTTAATAAACATTTGTCAACGTAAGAAGTTTCTAGGTCTGGAATTCAATTAGGACAAAGCGGGATATATCTGAAACAAAATGAATAACGTTACCCTCGGGTTCGGGATGAATGTATCGTAGTTCAGATGTCCTTGTGTCCTACGTCTACGGGTCAGTTGAGATTAAGATTCCTTTTCGCTAACCTTCTAAAGAATGGGACATCTTGAGATATCCTAACTTTATGTTTATCTGTTTATTGGAGATACGCGTTCCTTGTAAAATCGTTAGCGGCGGCGTACGATGGTTTTTAGTCCGGCGACGGCGTGATCGGCGTGAAGATTTCAAAAAAGGAAGAGGTTTACAATTCGAATGTAATTATACTATATATAGCTCGATTACCACTGATCTAGATACTGACATAATTGTTCTCCCAGAAGGAGTGCCGGTGGGTAAAAATAATGTACTAGACTCGTAGACGGATCGGTCTCGTGAGTACCAGAAAAATCCGAAATCTTCGAAAAGTGGACTGCATCAGGTGAACGCCTACGCGCGCGGCTAAAGTATAAGACCTACCGGAAAGGTGTTCTTACTAAAAATGGCCGCCACCCTGGTCAGTTTCTACCGGAAGTGAAAAAAATTCGAAATTCGTAAAAACAAGATGGCCGCCATACAAATTGCAGAGCTTTATATCTCGAAAACTACAAGAGGTAGGTGGGGGGTGCTCGACCAAATGTCATAGAGGGCGGCGGGGGTCAACTGCCGGTGACAAATTTTTTTCAAGATGGCCGACTCAAAATGGCGGCCCGAAAAAAAGGTGGTCCAATCCGGCCGAAATTTGGCATGCGGACGCGTATGGGGGCTTAGGTTACAAATCTGGGGTTAGAATTTTGATTCCGCCATTTTCCAAGATGGCCGCCATACATGTGAAACTTTCGCCCTTTGGAGTCATTTTTCGCCCAGAAGAAGGGTGGATAGGTACAAGTGATGTAGGAGAGTAATGGTTATATCGGTCATATGAACGTCAAAAACTATTCAACTCTTTGAAATGTGCTCCGCATCAGGTACTACCCTAGCCGTCCGGCCAAAGTATACGTCTAGGCTCAAAGTGCCCAAACAAATGTTCATACACACCCGGGGCAATTTTAAAGGAAAGTGAAAAAAGTTCAAAATTCGAAAAACAAAATGGCCGCCATACAAATTTTGAAAGCCTCTATCTCGGAAACTATTGGAGATAGGTGACTCGTGTTCCAACTAATATTGTAGAGCACGCCAGAGTCCAACTGACTGTTGAAATATTTTTTTCAAGATGGCCGATTCAAGATGGCGGCCCGACAAAAAGGTGCTCCGATCCAGCTGAAATTTTAAACACTTCCATGTCTGGTAGTTCCTAAAAATAATATGTGGTCAAAATTTTGATTCCACCATTTTCCAATATGGCCGCCATACATTTTCTACCGTCTAATGTGTTTCGAGGCCTACATCTCGGCGAGTATTGAAGATAGGTGAAGCGCGTTCAAACAAATATGATAGAAGATGGTAAGAGCCAATTGGTGGTAAAAAAATATTTCAAAATGGCGGATTCAAAATGGCGGTTCGACAAAAATGTGCTCAGATTTGGCTCAAATTCGACATCTGGCCATGTAAAGAAGTCCACAATACGAATTTGTGGTCAAAATTTTATTCACGCCATTTTCCAAGATGGCCGCCATACATTTTTTATAGGACAATGTGTTTGGAGGCCCACATCTCGGCGAGTATTGGAGATAAGTGGAGTGCGCTCTAACAAATGTGATAGAAGGTGGTAAGAGCCAATTGCTGGTAATAAAAAAAATTCAAAATGGCGAATTCAAAATGGCGGTTCGACAAAAATGTGCTCCGATCCGGCTCATGTTCGATATCTGGGCATGTATAGAAGCCCACAATACAAATCTGTGTTCGAAATTTTAATTCAGCAAATTTTCCAAGATGGCCGAAACACATTTAAACTGTCTATCTTTTGGCGTAATTTTTTAACCAGACTAAGGGCGAGTACATACATACATATACTTCACGCCTTTTTCCCGTCGGGGTAGGCGGAGACAATAGTCTTCCACTTGCTTCGGTCCTGACATACATCCTTCGCCTCATCAACAAAGGGCGAGTAGGTAAAAATTATGCAGAGAAGTAATGGACGGATGGATTAGGTGAACATAAAAGGTACCGACACTTTCAAAATGTGTTCCGCATCAGGTCAGACCCCTTAGAATAATAACGCATAGAATGATAGTTTCATATCAAACGAACTGTCACAAGTGAGGCAAAAACCAAATTCATGTAGGCGTAAGCAACTTGTAACTACGCTCGTCGGCACGCACACAAATATACAAATAATAATGCCATGGAATAACATTTCCCTCAAAAGTGGGGAAATTGTATCTTGCTTAACTCATCATTAAGTTGAAGGTGCCTACAGATTTGCCCGACATTGTCGATCAGGTGCCTACAGATGTGTTCGATTTTGTCGATCGTTACTGTCGATCGCCAATGTCGATCAGGTGCCTACAGATATGGTCGGTTTTGTCGATGAAAAACGAATATAGCACTTATTTGTAAATCCAAGATGGCGGACACGATTTTTCAAAATATGCTATATGGGTATCCTTTTCGAGGTATTTGGGGATGCTCATTACGAATATGGCACTCATTTC
>NW_020654946.1:12238-13337 GCF_003589595.1 Hyposmocoma kahamanoa
CATTACGAATATGGCACTCATTTCTAAATCCAAGATGGCGGACACGATTTTTCAAAAAAATGCTATATGGGTATCATTTTCGAGGTATTTGGGGATGCTCATTACGAATATGGCACTCATTTCTAAATCCAAGATGGCGGACACGAGTTTTCAAATAAATGCAATATGGGTATCTTTTCCGAGATACTTGGGGGTGCTCATTACGAATATGGCACTCATTTCTAAATCCAAGATGGCGGGCACGATTTTTTCAAAAAAATGCTATGTGGGTATCATTTTCGAGGTATTTGGGGATGCTCAATGCGAATATGGCACTATTTGTAAATCCAAGATGGCGGGCACGATTTTTCAAATAATGGCAAGTTGGGTATCGTTTTCGAGGTATTTGGGGGTGCTCATTACGAATATTGCTTTTGTTTAAACTGTCGTGTTTGCCATCTTGGATTTAGAAATGAGTGCCATATTTGTATTGAACATTCCCAAACATCTCGAAAACGATACCCAACTTGCCATTATTCGAAAAATCGCGCCCGCCATCTTGGATTTAGAAATAAGTGCCATATTCGAAACCTAAAACCGAAAATGCCATAAGCAAACATTAAAGAAAATAACTGTTAAAATAGATTAAAAAATCGCTTAAGAATGCTCCCCTTTTAAGAAAATAAAATATTTTAATATAAAATATTTCGCTTGAGTTACGAAAAGAAAGACATATAATAAGCTATCAAAGTTGTACTGGTGGTGCCAACACTATAGTAGAAACAAATATATACTGTAAATTTGTTGCAATATGTGCTCCAATTCAAATAAAATTAAAATAAATAATTATTCAATAAAGCATGAACGCAGAGCCGTTAAAAGTATTATAAAATAATTAAGTGTCCCAATCACTTACAGGAGTTAACGAAAACATTTAATGTTTATTCGAGTAAATATTAGTTCAAAATGCGCAAATAAATCGAAATTACAGGCACCACTAAAATTTACGTAATATAATTATTTTGATACAGAATGGCAAAATGGGGAGAAAAAAAATTCGTTACTTTGCAACACTTTCGTATCTTGTTGCCGCGAAATTATTTTTCTGTTTTAGTGAATA
>NW_020654947.1:0-10370 GCF_003589595.1 Hyposmocoma kahamanoa
AAAAAGTTTGGCAATTCGTTTTTATGCCGAACCATCAAATTGTGGAACCAACTCCCGGCGCATGTATTCCCTCCCCTCTATAATATCGGGTCCTTCAAACGTAGTGTGAAGAAGCATTTGGCCAGACCGGCAAAATGATAGTGACGGAGTGAAGATATTTGTGTTTTCCATCAGGCGCGGTGCAGTCATTTTGCCGAGTCACAATAAAAAAAAAATAGCTGTTCACTTTGATCTTCTTTTTTATTTGTTTACTATGCGCTATTCTCGGTATTCCTCTTTTTCTTTTCCCTTTTATCCTTTTTTTCCCTTTTATCACTTTCACAAATTTATCATTACGTAACAAATGTCCAAATTTTTTCCCCCTTCTCCTCTCTATTGCATTTAAAAGACTTCTCTCCTCTCTAACCCTTTCCAAAACTTCGTCATTTGATGTCTTTTCAATCCATTTTATTTTTTCCATTCGCCTCTAGCACCACATTTCAAATGACTCCAATCTCTCTCTGTCTTTTAATGGTATTGTCCATGTCTCGCATCCATACAGTGCGGTGCTCCAGGCATAAGTTTTGATGAATCTTTTTTTCAATTGTATGGGTATTTTAGAGGTGAAAATGAATTTTTATTATGGAAAGCCTGTTTTGCTATTGCGATTCTAGTCTTTATGGCAGAGGTATATTTGGGATCTTATGCGATAATACTTCCAAGATATTTGAAATGCATTGCTGCTCTACTGGAATGTTATTAATTTTGATGGGTGTAATTTTGGAAGGATGTTTTGCAGTTATTAATGCTTTGGTCTTATTTTTGTTAATCGTCAAAGTAAATTCCTTAAAAATTATATTCATCTTATTGAGTAGGGCTTCCAATTGATTTCTGTTTTCTGTAACTACAGCTATGTCATCGGCAAATCTAACAAATAACACCCAGTGACCTTTCACTCTTATACCCTCTGTGTTGAGTCTGTGATGTTTCTATCATGTTCTGTATTGCGCATTCAATAAAAATGTTGAAGATGAGAGGTAAAAGTGAACAGCCTTGTCGCACTCCTTGTCTTATTTTTGCTTTTCTGTTTTCGTCTTCTATCTCTTTGATGGTCTCTTGATTTTTGTATACTTCATATACAATTCTCCTCTCTCTATAGTCAATCCTGACCTTTTTTAATACTTCCATCATCAAGCTCCAGTTCACCATATCAAACGCTTCTTCTAAATCTATAAAAGCTATATAAGTCTCTCAAATCCAGTCTTCTGTCCACTATTTGTCTCAATACAAAGATGCTTCCCTGGTACCTTTGCACTGCCTAAAACCGTATTGGTCATTTCCAACGAAAGATTCGACCCTTGTTCTAATTCTGTTTTGAATGATTATCAGAATCATTTTTGAGGCATGCGAGATTAAACTAATAGTTCTATGCTCTTGGCACTTACGGGTGTTATGTTTGTTTGGTAAAGCTATTGTTTTACTTATTCAAAAACCTAAAGGTATCTCAATGCCTAAAGGAACCTCAGTTCCTGAGTGGTAAATTTTTTTAATAATTTCGAAAATCTCAATTAGCATTGGTTCTGGTGCTTTCTTTATGAGTTCTTAGAAAACGCGGTCATGTCCTGCTGCTTTACCATTTTTAATATTTCTCACTGCAAAATCAAACTCATCTCTAGTTATTTCTGGCCCAAGCTCGTCCTCGCTAATACTGCTTTCTTCTCCTATATCACCATTAACCATCTCCTCTCTTTCGTATAATTTCTCAACGTATCTTTTCCACCTATTTACGATATCATTACTGTGTAATAGAATTTTTCCTTCTTCACTCAAAATAGCCTGCACTTCTGGTTTTCTTCGTCCTATCCACGCTTTTTATTCTACTATAGGCCTTATTAATGTTACCTTTTCGTAATAAACAGCTCTCTATTTCATTGCAGTTGTCTTCAATCTCTCTTTTCTTACTATGTCTACAGTATCGGATCGGAGGATTTTTTTCTGAGTGTTTTTTCTGAGTGTTCGATCTTTGTATTAATAATTATAACAAACTAGTGGAGTAATTTCACAAAAAATGATTGAATATCAATTCAATAAAAAATTAATTAATATCTACAGTAGTTAATTATTTTAGTTGTTAGCCGTCTGTACTCCTTTCTGCCTTCTATGTCCATTCTGTTGTCATATTATCTTCTTTTTAAAATTAAATAACTGGTTTCTCTGTCGAGCCATGTTTTCCTTGGTACTATTTTTGTTTTCTTCAAAGTTTCTTCTGTACTTGTTCTCATAATTTATTATTTATTTATTATTATCTTGTTCTTATATCTCTCGCATCTTTACATCTATCCTCTAAATTTATATTATCTATTTTATTGCACTCTTTGAACTTAACTGTCTTATTTCCTTCCTTATTATGATATTGCATATTATATTCATGTTCCTTTAATTTAGTAAGATCAATTTCTTTGGCTTTACTTTACTATTGCACTTTTTTAAATATTAATTAACTATAATAACTAAAAGGTTATGGTCAAAATTCATGTCTGCTCCGGGCAGAGTCTTGCAATTTTTTACTTGGTATCAAATTTAGATATATTTTTTTATAGTATAGTACAAAATCTATTTGATATCGTGCTATATCTCCAGGCATTTTTCGTGTTTTCTTTTTGGATTTTTGAACTGAGTATTTAAAAGTGACAAACTCTGCTCTTTGCAAAATTGAATTAACCTTTCACCTCTATATATTTTGAGTGTGTGCGTTATTTATTTATTATTATTATTATTTATTATTTATTCCTTTTTCCCAAGCCAAACTCTCTCTATCTTCTATTTTACCTTCCCCTATAACAGCTTTAAAATCTCCCAATATTATAAAATTTTCCTTTTCTTTTGTAGCATCTTTTATAGAATCTATTTGTTCATACATATTTTCAATTTCTTCATCTAAGTGTTGTCCTGTCGGCATATAAACTGTATGATACTAAGTCATCTGGTATTGCTTTAAGTTTTACTACCATTATTCTATCACTATGATGAATGGTATTCTCTACTACATTTCCCCATTTTTTATTCAGTACAATGCCTGTTCCATAACTTCCTCTTTTATCTCCTGTACATATCTGTTAAAAATCTCCCAACCCCAATATGTCTATTTCTAGTCTCTTTATTGTAATAACAGCTCTTCCAATAAATGCATTAGGCATATTTGTGCCGAAATGGACTCAGTCAAATTATATAGGTGTTTTGCTATGTTGAGTTTCGTGACAGCCGTAAGTCGTAAAGCTTTAGTCGTTATAAGCGTTATCGCGATGAAGCGGTATCTCCGGCAGTAAGTAATAATGGGTAAAATTTGGGACAGCACTTATAGTTGTCGTAATTACAACAATCATTAAAAATGTACTCACGGTTTTTGAAGTAGATACAGGGTGGTGGATTACCAGATTTTAACCAGTTGTTATCTCCGTGATTACTATTTGGCGTTAATTATCTAAATTTATTTTAAGGCTCAGAGCCTAAATTAAAGGATTGATTTAGGGTATAATTCTATAATTCGATGGCAAGGCGCTGGATATATGTGGATTTCGAGAAGAGCCTGGAGGAGGTAAATTAAATTTATGTAAATTAAATTTCCTCTCCGCCGTAATGTAGGTTCTCTAAAGCACGTACATAGCGTTTGCCTCTTCTTGCACAAATACCAAAGCAGGTCCGAGAACCTAGGCTCTTTTAACACACAGCCAAATGTTCGCTTAGCCAACTTCCTGTACATACAAGCTTTGCCTCAAAACTTTGACAGTGATCATAAAAGCTGTTAAAAAAATACTACATTATGTTACAAGGGTGGTAAGTAGGCAATTATGAGCAGAGGCACTTGGAGGGCTTTCCGTCCGTGTGGTATATTACTACTATTCATCTCATCACACTCGGAAAGGAAAAATAGACTTAAAAAGTTTATTCACATTATGTTTACAATAACCTAACCTCAGTACAGAGTAGTAAAAAACCGACCTCAAAAGCCATTCATTCCCTAGTTAACTACCCTTAGAGTCGAATATTTTCTTCAAGTTTAAATAATAATAATAATAATAATAATAACGCACACACTCAACATAGCCCCGCACTAGGGAAACCCTGTGTCGCGGGTGCCATGGACACACACATAGACAACCACAAATTACACCCAAACTCACGAGAGAAATAAATGCAAGCCATACAAACATTTCTCCCGGCCCGGGAATCGAACCTGGGACCTCTGCGTGGCAGTCCGGCATGGTAACCGTTCGGCCACGGAGGCAGTTAAATGGGACCGCTTCTGAGGTACCCTCTTTCCAACAAAAAAAGAATCATCAAAGTCGGTTCACAAATGGCGGAGTTATCGCGTAACATACATACAAAAAAACATACACATAGTCGAATTCAGTTAAAAATGAAAGACAACCCAAATATTAAAGAGGGCAAGTAACGCAGGATTGTTCAATGTACTTATTTGATTTGAGCATATGTCATTTTGGTTCTATGAGAAATGTATGTCTAGATTTTTCATCTCTTCCTGTCTCATGTTTTTTCTGGATTCTCGAAGACGATGAAATCGCTCTTCGGGATACCGATGTTAGATGGATCGATCTTAGCAATATCTTAAATGCAAATTTACTCCCGTATTCTACTGCGATGAAGGTTACAGCAGGAGAGCTCAAAAAAATAAAAAAATATTACAATATCAAGTTCTTAGGTTTAAGGAATTGCCGAACATTGAAAATAAAAGTATATTTTCACTAGACCTAAATCGCGTATTTAGTTTTTTCACATAAACCAGTATTTCACATTTAGTCAAATGCAGTTTTAATTTGAAAAGTTTATTGGAAATTAACCTGTCTGCATATTGTTACACAAAAGAAAAAAATCATTAGGCAAAACTGAAAAGTGTGTGTGTGCGCGATATCAGTACGCGATACTACAAATATCATACTACAAACACGTATTTTCTAAATCGTTCGTAGCGTAAATTGGAATGTTCTGTGGTAAAATGAGGTTTTTAGTTAATACTTTTGCAACTTTAATTCAAAATCAGGTGGTATGCATTAATAATAGACGTAACTAGTTGCTGACTTTACTGTCTTAGTCAGCCGTGAGCATGGGACCTGTAAAGGGCCCGAAACGTCGCTTGTTTGTTAAAACTGCGCGGTTTATGTCCGCAAAAAAATAGTTTCTTTTGCAATTTTATTGCAACAATTGTTAAATCTAACTACAACTGGGTCAATGGACACTAGAGTCCGTCGCGATGACCCTTTAGTGGCTCGAAAACTTTACACGTTATTCTAAAACTTACTCTAAAACTTAGTACGAAATGTAGATTTCTTAACGGTATTCCGCATCAATTTTCTCATTCCAAGCAGCAAACGTTTGCTTTTTTCCTATAACAAACACGGAGTACACTCTAGAACAAGCAATATTGAGTTGATACCCGAGGGAATAAACAAGTATTGTGAACGATTGGTATTGTGTTGATACATAGTTTGCGAACACAATAAAACATCGTGTTGTGTAGTTTACATGACGTGTAACATAAGTAACATTGTGCACGAATATACTCGTACAATGTTACTTATGTTACTGGACGGGCTAGAAGAATGCGGTTACAGAATTGTCAGGTTTTTGAATTAGTACCGATCCCTCCCCGATTAGTTTATACAAAAAATACTTTTTGTCTGCGCCGAATGCCACGTCAAGTGCATAGAGCTGACCTTTTTTTTTGACGGGGGAAATCTTTATACATACCCCCGAGCCCATGGAGACTCAGGGGTTATGTGGGGACTCTCCCTCCAGACCGGAGGGCGTACCTCCCCGGGTTTCCCTCTCGCCGGTTGAGTCGGCGCCGTGGGATCGGTGATTCTGAAATGATCGGTAGCTTGCGCCAGGGCTCCCGCGCCAACGGAGGGGCGAGTCGGTTGACCTCCGACCCGCCCCCCAGACGAGTGAGACCGTGCAATGTGCAATGCAGGCTCCGGAGTCCCTGTACAGAGCCCGCTGATCTCACTAGGGGATCAGGCGAGCAGCGAACTGCGTTCACCTTCTCCCCGTACGTCTGTGCCGAAACAGGTGCGCGTCCGCCGCGTCCTCGCGCACCCGCTCCGCGGCCTCATATGCATGCAACATAACCTCAGTGCAAAAGGAGGCTACCGCCTCCCAGGACTCCTCGCTATCGAGCATGGCGGTAACCACGCTCGGCAGCGAGAGCTCCTGCCCTACAGTCCTTTTCAGAGCGCGGCGCTGCTCATCCCACCGGCTGCACAACTCTAGGGTGTGTTGCGCGGTGTCATCCTGCGGGCCTCGTGGCTCGACGGAGACGATTCCCTCTTCGCCACTTTGTGCAGATAGTGACCGAAGCAGCCGTGCCCGGTCAGCACCTGCACAAGATGGTACGATAGTGGCCCGTGGGACCGGTTTACCCACTCTATGAGGACAGGGCGAATCGCCCCTATGGTACGAGCGCCATAATGGGGGAATCGCCAAGCCCTATTTCCACCGGTCCCGCATGCGCTGCGCCGCAAGGCGGCGCTCCCGCTCCACCTCTTGGGGAGCGGGACGCTCGCCTCGGTCCCTCATTCCCCGCCGGTAGGTGCGGACCTTCGCCAGGACCTCGGCTTCGAGGTTCCACAGCGGAGTACCGGCGAGGACGCATGAGAAGCATGCATGGTGCTCCCGGCCTCCCGAGGTTGGGCAGGAGCCTTCCCAACGCCGATGCGGCGCCCACTATTCGGGGAGCAAGTTGCTGAAAATGCTCCCCGAAGTTCCATCGCCGATCCAGGTATTTCATCTGGGACTTGACCGAGACGCATCGAGCTGCCCTGCCTCCCGCGAACGTTGTAGGGCCTATATAAGCGGGCCCCTTCAGGCCCCGCTCTCTTTTCCGTGCGCTGCGCCCTACTGACTAGTCGACTATTCGTAACATTTTATATTCACGTCAACCTAAGTTTGTACAATACGTAATTTCCGCATTACAAATCTTCATTTTGTACCAAACTGTGTTCTTCATTCCGCAACCCTTAAAAATATGTCCTCAGTAAGCAAGATACCACCGGACATAAAATGGCGACCGTGACAGGACTACAAGCAGAGGCGGCCATTCTAGCAGCCAAGCGCCGGGTCAAGTTGAGTAGTACGGATAGCTGCAGACCGCATTTTAAACAATTTAAAATTTTGACTTTGTGTTCTATATATATTTTAGAAATTTGTAAGTTTATTAAACAACACCCTGACTTTTACACTAACACTGACGACCTGCCTCAACGACACTCTTTTAGACTATGCAATAGATTGCTTCTGCCACGATCTCTGTTATTGTTATACCTAATAAAGGGCTCATTTGTGTAGCATTATTTTAAATTTAAGACATGTATACCATATGAATGCAATAAATATATTGAGTATTGAGTATTGAGTTCCGCACGGGGATGATGGCCCCGGGCTGCAGAAGCGAGGCACGTGACGATCAATCCAACCAGAAGTAAGATCCACGCCGAGGTCAAGAGGTCACGTCCCAAGACAAGCCACGTAGTAGTAGGTATTTTTCTTTTCTCTTTTTGGGTACAATTCCCACTTAAATAGTAAGGCGCATCATGACGTTCCACTTGCTCTTCTATTTCAAATTTTCCAGAACTCGTGAACCGTCGACGGCTTGTACGCCCGTGGCCACGTTGTCGTTTCATTTTGCATTTTTTATTATTATAGAATACGTTCTTCATAGCTTGCGCACACGTGGTCGTCCCACATACCCTTCTATTTATAATTTTTCGCACTTTGTCTACACCTATAAGCTAATGGTTTTTTTATTATCCATTCAATTCTTTAGTTTCTTTTGTTTATATTTTAATCTTTTGTGTTTCTGAGGTTGCAAATTAGTTGAAGATTCCTGTCTCATTAAGACATTAAAACTTGTTAATTTATTCTGCACTGTAGTTTGCCATTTTGCTAGTTTAGATTTATTTGAATCTTTTTAAAATGGCAAAGTTAGATGAATTACTTTCAAAACAAAGTTCTGTGAAGGGCCGCGTAACTAAATTTAGAAATTATTTAGGTAGCCTTTCCCCACTAACAACATTGAGTTGTAATTGGCCGAACTTAATATTAAAATAGCCAAGCACGAAAACTTATTTAGCCAGTTTGAAGAATTACAAAGCGAAATAGAAGTTTTCAATTCAGCATCGCTTGATTCCGAGTTACTCGAGAGGGACTTTTAGGAGCTTTATGTGTAGCTGCAGGTAGGCGAAATGAAACACTGGTTGTTTCGGGAGTCGAAGGCTGTAACTTGTTGGGGCTTGATAGCTCGACATTTAATCATACGATTTTACCAGTAAAGTACTTTTTATTGTCTTACTACTAGTAGTTACTTAAACAATTAAAGTGCTGGAGTAGTTCCTAGAGGCGACACGGCAGAGCAGCGCGGCGCTACTGGTACGTTCGAGCATCGCGCGGCTTGCGCGTGAAGGCATAAATAGGACCCGCCACGCGCTCGCCGTTTAGTGCGTGCCGATGCATTGAGCGCGGCGGATTTGCATGCTTCTTGCAGCTACAGACTTTATAGAACAAAGCTTCGTAACTTGCCTTGCATTTGGCCAAGACTTCGTTACTAAAAACACACCAACGTCTGGCCAAGACGACTTTAAGAGCACTTCCCCTCGTTTCGAACATTCTAGTGAGCAACGTTTCAAGTTGCCACAAATTCAAATAGCTAAATTTGATGGTTCATTTGACAAATGGCTCGAGTATCGTGATATGTTCATGTCCTTAATACATAATAATGATCGCATACATGCCGTTCATAAATTCCAGTATTTGAATTCCTATTTAGAAGGAAACGCCTCTCAAGTTATAAACAATTTTGAGGTGTCTGATTCGAACTATCTAAAGGCATGGAGTCAGTTAACTGAGCGGTGCGATAATAAAATTTAATATTGAGCAAATGTCACGCGAGCCGGAAATGGCACTCCGTTCTCTAGTTGACTATGTCAATAAAAACTTGCAAGCTTTATCAAGCTTAGGCCAGCATAGTGAGCAGTGGGAGACGTTAGTCGTACATATGTTTTCTCAAAAGTTAGATAGCAATACCAATATGAAATGGGATGAGCATCGTAACTGTTTTAATGAAATGCCTACGTTAGAATAATTGAACAAATTCTTAAAAGACCGTGCCGATGTTTTAGAAACACATAATAAAAACAAAGCCACTAAAAGCGCTCCTCTCAATTGCAATTCACCCTCTTCCAAGGGCATGAATATGGTTAGTTCCAAGTCATTCTCATGTACTACCGAAACTTCAAAACACAACCGTAAAAATATTTTTTACAAGCTAGGGGCCATCAGTCCTACTGTGGTTTGCCCCCTTTGCAATGGAAACCACACTCTTTTTTATTGCCAAGTTTTTAATTGCCAAGTTAGTATTATAGGTTTTCATAGCATATAGCTCATACAAACGAACCTACTCTTATGAATACCTACTATTGCCCAGTCGTTGAATTTAGTCTCTCTATGGAAAGTTAATGTTTTCGATTTAAATACATTATCAAATTCATTTTTAATTAAACCAAATATCGTGCTGTATAAAGTATTTGGAACCTCCGGTATATGGGGTAGGGAATTTAAACTATTGCCGATATTATTTTGAAATCTAATGATTCGTTCTGTGGTAATCGGTCTGCAGAGAAAATGGTCTACCTTCTTACTCATTTTACAACTAAAAGAAGACAATTGGCCGCTATGGTCTGATCTTAAGCAATTAATTATTGATTTAGACACTGCGTCTGTGTTACAAAAGATGTTATCAATACAAGTAGAAGAAGAGGCAGCTATGCGAGTTGGTTCTAAGAAAAGATTAATCGAGTTAAAACTTTTAAATAAATTAATGAGTCTTACAGAAGTAGAACAGTTTTCCAACAGGTTTACATTGAAATCTCCACATATTACTACTTTTTTTTGGTTGGAAAAATCCGCTTTAAACTGTCTTCCATAATTAATTCAAACTCGTTAAAATTAGCAGAGGGGGGCCTGTATACACATAAGACGACAAACTGATCCAATTCCACACATCAAATTTCAATAGTTCGTTCAGTAGAAAGATTTGTGATATCCTTACGCTCTTTAAATTTTAAGTTACGCTTAATAATAATCATGGATCCGCCTCTACTTAAGCTCTTTCTTATGAACGAACTGACTATTACATAATTTTCTATATTCTTAATGGCTTCGTAATCTTTCAGCCAGTGTTCTGTAACACAAAACACGTCAACGGAAATATCGTGCAAAAAAAGACTTATTTCTAATGTTTTGCCAGAAAAGCCTTGAATATTTTGATGTATAACTGTAATGGTCAGCTCCAGTCGGTTTGAGTGAGCATGAGACTGGTT
>NW_020654948.1:0-10994 GCF_003589595.1 Hyposmocoma kahamanoa
ACGGTTTTTTTAACACGAACACAACTCGATGACATTATTCAGTAATTTTCAGGTAAGTTTTTGTACTCAATTTTGGTGACAATTATTATTATTTAATTACTCTAATATATCATCGTCAAATATTAAGGAATATTTCAGGTTACCACATTCGAATATTAAATAGTACTCGAAAGAAATTGTCACCAAAATTGAGTAACAAAAAAACTTACCTGAAAATTACCCTATTGATGTCACGGATAACATGGTAAACTATACACATACAGGAAATTACCTCGTAGCTAGGTTCGTTCATAAGTTCGATATACGCAATGGCAGTCTTCTTGCTTGAATCGCGCTTCGGAAGGCGAACGTCTTTCACACTGTCCCTAAGGTCCCAGAAATGATCCAAAATCTGAATGAAAGAATAGAAATAAATAAAATTGGAATACATCACATTTACTCCTAATTAATACTTACTTTCAGGCGTTACTCTGCAGCAATCCATGTTAATAATAATTGTAACTGTTTTATAAAAAAAAAAAACCAACCTCAAAAGTTCGTGGTATTACATCTATTTGCCAAGTTTAATTCAAATCGGTTACCGGAAAGTTTACGAAAGCGGGTTAATCCCCTAGTTTGCCATCCTTACAGGTGGAATATTCTCTTCAAATTTAAATAATTTTTTTATAATAGCAAGTGACAGAACGAACATGTCGTTTATTACATTTATTATACACATTTGAAATGCTACTCAAGAGCTTTAAATCGCAAACATCTGAGGGGCCCTGCCCCTGCGACCGCCACTCTGAGACATAAGTAGACAAGTTCCATGTGTCTGTAATTTCATCAGCACCCTTACCCTTCAAAATCGGAACACAGTAAAAAGTTTCCCTGGACGAACTAAAGGGACTAATACTGAGGTATCCTTTTTTCAACAAAAAAAAAAAAAAAGAATCATCATAATCGATTTACAAATTATCGCGTAACATACATAAAAATTCAGTCGAATTAAGAGCCTCCTTTTTGATCCTTGTGTTAGTTTAGTTAGCTCGGTAAGCTTAGTTCGCAGTGTGAAACGAAGTATGAGTAGATAGATGCTCTGGCTACGAGAGCTAAGCTAACTTAGCTTAGCTTCGTTTGCAGTGTGACCCGCGCTTTAGTATTTTACAAATAACTCTGAATAGATAATAATATATTTCATAAAAAAGTTACATCATGCAAAAAAAAATAATACGTACCTGTTCTTTAGTGACAGCCAATGGCAAATTACCAATAAAAAGCACATATCGCTTTGAACCTATAGGAGAATCTTTTTTAATATCATCATTAACTTTCTTCGCGCCCTTTTTACGTTTTTTAGGTTTTTTCTCATTTTCATTCGAATCGATTTCCATTTCCAATGTATAATCTTTATTTTCCGTTGATTTCTTCAACATGTTGTATAAAATTCTTATTTTACGTAAATCAATGTCGGTTAGATTTGGTGAACTTTTCAATATTGCCTGTATTCTATTGTTAATTACATCTGGCAACAATGTCTCTGAGGTTCCTTTGAAGATTTCTCTTAAAACTTGACGGATGCGACCTGTATCGTAAATTTAAATATCCTTATTTCAAATGCAACCAAATACACCGCATATTATATGTTGTTTTCGGTATTTCTAGGGAAAAGGTTAAATTCTCCAATGAACACGATGCCAACTTAATTTTTGGATCTGTTCTGTTTCTATTTTGGTATTTGTTTACTATTTTCACAAAATTCGTTTTTTTTATGTTTGTTTTTGTTTCTTTTTTTCACAAAATTCGGGGAGCATAATATTAGTAAATAAATATGGTTGTTAACAAAAATAACACAGTATGATCTAAAAATAAAATAGGCGTATCATTGGAGGTATCGAAATGGAAATTAAGGGACCTTAAAAAACCCGATCAAAAATAATAAAGAACAAAACGAGAGTGTGTCGAAGGTCTAATACTAGTGGACTGGCGTGATAAAATGTATATATATGCCTTCTCAAATAAAATACCTGCCTTTTTGAACTGTGCTCAATCGTTATTATTCTTAATACAAAGATGGAACAAACGCAAAAAAAATCCTTTGATCCGGCTGGATTCGATATCGCGTCTGTTGTCTCAACGTTACCCGCTCTGTCAACTGAGCTACGGATCGTAGTTACGCAGAGGCAAAAGACACCAGGGATGCACAATTTTTTGCTTTTAATAGATTTTTTTAATCGTAATGGATCATAGGCCTCTGAATCGATCGATCGACAGATCGGATCGTGTGCTCTTGAATCGATCTCATAAAAATCGTTTCAAAATTAATTACGATTAAAAAAAATATTTTTGACAGCCATTTTGTTATCAGTCGGTTACGACTTTGCCTAGCCTGTTAGAAAAGACTCAGATGGCACAGAAGTAGCGAAAATAGCCAAATATTGTAGATTTATTGTACTTAGATGTTGCCAAACTGCTTTTCTTGCAGACCATTATAAAATAGGGGTCCAGAAAGAGACTGTCTTCTTTAAATTATGAATACGATATGGATGTTAATGTTGAATCGATTCATTTAAAAATAGCATTGAAATGAATCACTAGATCGTATAAGTACACTTGAATCGATCTTCATAAAAATCGTATCGTAATGTGCTACCCTAACAGACATTTGTTCGAGTCCAGTCGAAGGAATTTTCCTTTTTGTGTTTATTTGATCTTTGTTTCAATAATAATAAGAAATTAGTGGTGGGTTTTCACAAACAAATTACGCGTATATACGCAAAAACATCACGATGTTCAATAAAAATAAAATGCGCCTAATTGTTTTATAAATTATAATAATGTTGGCTAATGACAGGTTCACTTGCGTTTTTCGCTAGCTTGCGTGACTCGCTTCGCGCTTTTTTTTTCTTTTTTTTTATTCTTATGCTTATCTGTCAAAAACTTTGACAGAATAATGTAGTTAGTAGATCGTGATGGTTCTAACAGCAACACTGAGTCAGAACGACGGATTTAGTTCTTTTTTTAATTTGGAACAAACACAAGATTTATTAGTATAATTATTAGTTCGATAATAGCCGAATTGTAGTCTACAAGACTGTCTGCAGAATAACGAGAGCTGTCTTTAGCCTAATATGAATCGGAAATATCTTTTAAAAACTTCGAAGTCCCCACCACTATTAGCGTCACGAAGCACAGTACACACTAGTAGAAAAGGTAGTTTCGCAATTACACGTCGTAGGAACTATAATAAGTACGTGGTGACATTTTATTATTAAAATACAAAAACACACCTTTTTGATTATTAGTCATAGGTACTGCCATGAATTTATTTACTAGTTCCTGATTCTTCAACACTGGATACTTGTCGATTGAGGCTTTGAGTGATGCTTTCTGTTTTAATGTTGGTGTTATTTGAAAATCTGCTAAGGAATTCATTGGCGCCGTCACCTAAATTAAAATGGAAATTAACTAAACTTATTCGGGAGGTTTCTTGTCGCTGAATTTTTAGAGAACCTCGAGATGTATCCGTGCCGATAAGTGACCACCTTGAGCTACTTGGTCTGGACTTACCAACCTCAACCTCAACTTTGGGTGATAAATCGAGAGCTTGGCAAAAACTGCAGCCAAAACACTAGGCATACTTTACAAGGTCAGGCGGTATTTCACACTTGAACAACTTTTAAATCTGTACAAAGCACAAGTGATCGAACTTGTGCTTTGTATGGAGTACTGATGCCACCTTTGGGACGGCTCTGCCCATTACCACTTAGTTGCCTTGGAATCAGTAGAGCGAAAAGCAAAGAGACTTATTAACAACAATTCTTTTGTGGAGTCAAAGCTACAAAATGTCGATCATCGCAGAAAAGTATCCTGCTTGTCGGTTTTCCATCGGTTACATTTCGGGAAGAGTGCGCAGGAACTTTTCAATTTAGTTCCACCCTCACCGTTCCTCCTTCGGTAGACCAGAAGATCCATCCTTATGTCGATATACCACCTATTCGCACTAAGCGCTTTGCCTCCTCCTTTCTGATGCGTATGGCAAATGGAAATGGAATACTCTACGGCATCAGCGTGTCCCGAAAAGTATAATTTGGGGCTATTCAAGGCTGAATAGGCATTTTTTTTGGCTAGCGCGTCCCATCGTCGGTCACATCGTCGCTTAACATCAGGTGAGACGTGGCGTTTAAAAAAAGTCCTAATTCCTGATGTAAACAATACGACAATTGTAATGTTACTCAAAATTTTAAATCGCAAAGATCTGAAGGGCATTGCCACTGCTTCTGCCATCTTGAGACATAAAGTTGACAAGTTCCATGACCCTTATCTTCAAAACCGGAACGCATTGAAGCTTACATTATGCTTGGCGGCCTAAATAGATAAAAGTGGCGACACATCCCAGGACAAAACTTATTCGCAAAGAGCGCTACTACTATTGAATAGGTTTGCAAACGGATTGGAAAAATAATATGGGATTCTGAGACGGTCGAGAAACAAAACTAGCGTTCATGTGAGTGCACACCAATAGTGTAATTTGTGGCACATCTAAGGCGCGGTCATCGAGTATATAGAGACGAAATGTCATTTAATTTGTTTGAAAACTATTACTGTGACAACTGCGCTCTGATTGGCCCGCCCGAATTCGAAACAATTGACGTGTGTCGTCAATTATTTCACTTCAAATTGACCAGTTAACTTGAGCTTTGCTATAATGGTCGAAAATTGCAAAATGACATATTTAATATTTAATTACCGATAAAATTTGATTCCGTTTGTTTTATAATTAGATGTTTTGCTGTTTTTCACCACACCACCGAATGGAACATCTTTATTACAATAAATACAGAATATTTTTAGAATATACGGAGACTTACGCACAGGTCAGTTGTTGGCGCGGTACTATTTCAGCTTTCTAGTTTGCAATTTCAGTGCAAACGAGAGTTGATATTTATAAGTGATGTATCACTGATGAGTTACCAGGAATGTTTGGCCCTTATTTCGTGTCTATTTCTGAATTCGATTTACATGGAGATGGTTCCATGGCTTTTTCATACACTGTCCCGCATTTCACCTTCGGTACAGCTTGGTGTCTATATTTTGTTGTACATTATTTTAAAGTGGTTACACACGGCTTTTAGCAACGGTTAGTATCGCTACACTTGCGATTTATAGGCGATCGCATCGACGCAATAGCGCGTTTGAATCGATGCAGTCGCGCGCTTGTATCGCTGCTTAAAATCGCGCGTGTGTGTAAAGGTCCACAACGACTGCATCACGTTTGCATCGCCTTTGCATCTGCTGCTGTATTGTTATTGATATTGTTCCTAGTTGTATAATGTTTTCGTTGTTATGAAATTGTTTCCTAAATTTATTATTATCTGACTACTTTTGGCGTGTTTGGTATGTTTTAGTTTTGACAACCTAAATATTAAAATTTCAATTTCTAGGGACAAATTCTTAAAAACCAACATCTTCGTTGTTGCCTATTTTGTCAGTCCTACCACTTGAATGAATTAAAATTTAACTTACCTTAGATGTGACTCTGTGTTTGTAAATTATATTGGTGAAATTCGCTTTGCTGTCTTTATTCATAACTGTTTGTTTCTCTAACAATTGGTTCTGCATTTCTTTCATGTATTCTTCGGTTAAGGAGGCAATTATAGGGCCATCGTCGGGTGGCGAGCCTTAAAAAAATGTGTAGGTTCTTTAATAAATACATATAAATTATTTCACCTGTTTTTTTTTATAATTGCGGTTGGAGTCGCGCCACAATGTTAATTTCAATTCGTTTGTGGTGAGAGTACCAACCGAACATCTGTCGACCTTTATAAAGGAAGAATTTTGGATTTCGCGGACGGTTACCTGACACCAAATTGCGCCAGACGTCGCCGACAAGTATAATTAGTTAGAAATGTTATTATTATATTGTATGTATGTTAGTCCTTAAGGTATATATTATATGGGTCATGTGGCCCGAAATAAATGTCTAAATAAATAAAGAAATAAAATAAAACTAATAACAAGTGACGGGACGAACAAGTCGTGCGCCTGATGGCACACTCCTGAGATGGTACCCTGGTTTTGAAGCTACACACCTGTCCATAACAGTTGCAATGCTACTCAGAGCTTTAAATCGCAAAGATCTGAGGCGCACTGTCACTGCGCACTCTGAGATATAAGTTGACAAGTCACATGTGCCTGTAATTTCACAGCAGCCTTAACCTTCAAAACAGGAACACAGTAATGCTGACATTATTGTTTGGTGACAGAAATAGGTAAGGTGCATATACTTCATGACCATAAAAATATACACAATTTCATTAAGAAAGAAGATATCCATAATATTAACAAACCAAGTGCTACTTATCTACCTGATTATGTTGTTTCTTGTTAATCCTTAGTATTCTATTTAGTTTATGAATAATGTTCACTATGAAGTTAATTCCATTATGAATGCAGCGGAATATTAACACAGACCAATCAGATAGGTTCTAATGTCACATGAAATACAGAATGAATTAACTTCAATCACAATGAAAATACTTTACCCTATTACCCAATTATGTGTGGCCTTAGTTTGGCATACAGACTCATGTTCGAGCTCTGTCAGATCGATAGTATGTTTTGTGTTCGATCATAATTGTGTGGAATCAAGACTCATATTCATGTTGTCTTTACATACATCTTTATCTAACAAACACTCTTCAATTTTGTAATACGGTTTTTCAGTTAAAATACTTTTAATGTAAGTTTTAAGCGTAGGAAATGATAATCTTAATATATACTCGATATTACGATTATTACAGCAACATCTCGCGTCAGTCGCTGGTAGCAAAGGGTCTGGCTGAGTGAGAAGTTTCGTAGACCTGCACAGACGTCGCTTAATCTGTCAAACTTTTGACAATGTTGTCGTTTAATCCACTATTTCTAATAATGTCTTACTTCTGACAGGTCAACACAAAACAATAGAATATCATAAATATTGCACTGTATTTCGCCTTAGGCTCAACTCACACTGGTGCAGAGTCGAAGCGCCGCGACGCGTCATGTTTTTCAAGTACAACGCCTGGCGACGCGCGACGGCTCTTCGAAGCTTCGACTCTGCGCCAGTGTAAGTTGAGCCTTACGATAAGAAGATTGGCAAGAGCGTCTTTTCGGCCATCATTGCTTAGTCGATGAGCAAGAAGATATATGAATTCGATTGTCGGTTGAACCAATTTAGGAAATAAATCTAATAATATAAATAATGAGAGATGGAGTTTCATTCAATATCCATCAAAAGGCAAAGATAATTGAAAAAAAAAGCACTAGCATTTCGTTGTTTTCTCTATTATCAATTTAAAAAAAATGTATTTTGAGCCGCAATTATAAGTGAGAAGAAAATGTAGACTTACCAAGAGTATTTTTCGATTTCTTCTTTTTATTTTTTTTCGATGGTACAAGTTCTCGGTCTGGAGAAACCACAGACCTTTTGTTCCGTGCTTGCTGTGTTTGGGGACTGTAATTAATCGGAATAAATAACAATATTCTAAATGTGAAAAGAACAATCGCAAAATCATAGTTAAGAGTTCGTTAGCGTCTTCAAATGTCTTAATTACAAGTTTGAATAAAATAAATTAATTAGGTTTTTCAAATGATAACAGCGGCCTATCTAAGGGTCGTATTCCAGAACTCTACTCAATGCTCAAGAAAGAGGGTCTACACTCGATCTCCGTCCGAAACAATTACTGCCAAATAAGGAATACTTGACCAAATGAAAAGACGCGTGATGCGAATGAAGCTTCATACTTGATACTTGTCTTTTAATTTTGTCGAATATTACTTATTTGACAGTAATTGTTTCGGACGGAGATCGAGAGTAGACCCTCAGGAATTGAGTATAATTTCAAGCACAGGAAATACGACCCTAATGGCAAGGACTTGGGTATGATTTGTATTATCAGAAAGCATACTCAAGTGCTGACTTGAGCATTGAGTAGAGTTCTGGAATACGACCCTAAGTCTAGAAATAAAATCATATTCAAAAGAAACTCGAATGACTAATTACTATGTAAACAGACTGATATCTATCAGTTTCTTAAAGATAACTATCAGTTTCTTAACGTTGAGCGACATCTGGCCGCCAAAAAAAAAATGTATGGATACGGTCCACTATTAGTTCACGTAATATCAAATATGCTGATTCGACCGATTTCTCATAAGCTAATAAAAGATTATCTACTTCATTACAAAATAAAGTCGATAATTTCTTCACCAAAATGCCACGCGAGTACATGATAAAACTGACAAAAGAGTTCCCAAAATCAGCGCGTTTCACAAACAAAAATAATTTGTGTCGTGGGTTACCAGTGCAATAATCTGTGGTATGTTATTAGTTAACTCAGTTTTTTGTTACGGCTTAACTTTTGACCATACTAGTATACAAAATAATTTCCTCTGAACTTTTGTCACCTCACAAACCCACGGCACCATTCATCTTCTAATAACTCTGTTTAAGGCTTCTGTAGTTTATTTTGATATAATAATACACCGAATATATTAATTCCTGAATTCTCAGAATAGTAAACCCAAAACAAAACTTGTTCAGGAATTTCAACTCAATATTATAAAAATTATGTCAACAAAAAATTGATACGTGAGTTTGCCATTGTCCTTTGCATTGATGCATGTTACACAATCACGCCAAAACAAAAGTTTTGATAGGGTGGTTTTTCAGGGCTTGAAAGGGATTTAATTGCGTTACACCTACTGGTGGATTCTACCCTTTTATACGAACAATAACACCCTTACATTAAGAAAAAGAATCAAATTTGAATATCGTTTACTTTTTTTACCAATCATAAGTTCCATATTTTAGTTGAGTGGAAATGAATATATAGTATAAAACGGATATATTTATTACGCGATTTAAGTACGGTGACACATATAGCAAAAGTTGTTCGCATGAATGGGTGGACATGATTGTCGTAGTAACGCAACTACGTTACTACGACAATAATAAGTTGGCTGAAATTTTGTCCTCATTTCTACTTTCAATACGAGAAAAGTGACTATATGTTAAAGTACCAGTAATATAACTTCTTTTTAAAAAGTTATTATAAATTACATATTTGAATAGGTACTGAATTAGACTATTTCTGACAATTATTAAAAACAATAATTGAGTAAAAAGCAACACTGGTGAAAGTTTCACAAATAATTAGTAGACACAGTGGCTTAAATGGCAATACTTTCAAATTTAAACAGTTATTTAGTAGAAAATCGTTTTAATGGCAACACTAAACTGTTAAGACAATAATATTTCAACTGGGCTGTCTTATTCCATTACAAGGTTTTTCAAATTTTAATTATCAAAAAAATTTCTTTCCACATTCTATAATTTATTGTATGAACAAACAATTCAAATATAAGAAACGGCAAAAGTTTCAATTAGCAAGGGCTAGTAACATTTTAGTACACGGTCAAGAGCACTTAAGACTTGAAACCAACTCTATGCGACTTGCAATAAGAATGGTCCAAAGTACAAAGTGTCAAGCTTGACATACTCTTGATTATACCTGGCAGATGCTGCTAACATATTTTTCTTGTTTGGTATAAGTTCAGTGGTCTTTTCCTCTTGAACTAGGTCTAGTTTTTTGCCTTTCAATGTAGTAGAAGCTTTGGCTGAATGGGACATACTGAAATGATAAAGATAGAAAAAATAATAATAACGTACACACTCTACATAGCCCCGCACTAGGGTAACCCTGTATCGCGGATGCCATGGACACACATAGATAACCACAAATTACACCCAAATTCACGAGTGAAATAAAAGTAGGCCATATAAACTTTTTCTGCGTGGCAGACCAGCGTGGTAACCGTTCGACCCAGAGGCAGTTTATTAGTTATTGGCAGAAGAATAAAATTCCCGCTGAATTAAGACTTAATATGCACGGTTTCAAATAAAATAGAAGTAAAACGAGTCTCTCGTAACAAAAAAGGCATTTTTCTGGACCTATACTGATCTCTAAGTAATTTCAATATTGCTCCTGGTATGTAAGCAATCAAAGACCCCTTTGGGAAATTCATAACGCCTAAATTGCCGGTTTGGCTGGTCTATTCCGTTTGCTATTATTTTTCAAAATGTTACTTACGTGATTTCCTTAGTTTAAATTTTTATTATGAATCATGGAGGACACTAACATATAAAATTATTAGCCTTAAAACGTCTACATAAATATTTAAACATCACGCGCTAATTTTTTGAGGTTTTGTTTGAGGTTATGTCAGACCCAAACAGATACTGTGTCAATTGCTACTGACATTTGCTGACATTCTAAACATGATTCCACACGGGAGAATCTGTAAAAAAGCACCAGGTAAAAAGAATAGGACTTGCAAAGAAAATATTAGGAAACTAACTAAAAATCGTTATTTTTTAATGTGAATACTACGTGATTATTTTTTATTTTTTTTGAGGAAAGGAATAGTAAGTTAGGGTTGATTTATTTTTCATTTTAATGGAGTTCCATAATCGATTTCGTATCGATCTTTCATTCCAATATAAGAAAATGGTAACATTCAAGCATTTAAAAAGAAAAGTAAACTGTCAAAAAATTCGTGAATTCGTGAATAATCCCATTAAAAAACTCTGCAAATAGAAAAATTTCCTCTCCCCCGTGGTGGGATTCGGAATGTTCTGCGTCAGTCAAGGAAAGAAATCGGGCAGAACTTGAATTCACATGTGACTTATCCTTTGAGAATTATTTAACTTTCCAAAAGATTTCCGCTCACACGAGAAGATTTCTGAGCAAAAAGAAATTTCAAGGATGGCGTGCATTCTGCGAATCTCTGGAACCCCGCACCCACCCGTCTACAGTCTGGAAGAGAATAAAATCCTTTCGCAGATCTCAGACTGATCACAACAACACCTCGTCTAACGACCCGACACCCTGGCTTGTGGATTTTATTACAAAATTATCCCCCCCTTTTGTTCCTTCAGAAGCTCCTACCGTTATAAACACCTCCTTGTCATC
>NW_020654949.1:0-9212 GCF_003589595.1 Hyposmocoma kahamanoa
GTTTTTTCAAACAAACCGACGTTTCGGGCCCTTTACAGGTCCCATGGTCACGGTGTAAAGGGCCCGAAACGTCGGTTTGTTTGAAAAAACAAATATACGCGATTTAAATCCGGAAAAATAGTTTCATTTCCTATGTGTAACAATCGCGAAAACCTAAGAACCCGATATATACAAACTTAGTTTCACACAATTGTAACTAAGATACCTAGAAACGCTTCTACAATAACCAAAATTACACTTCTTTCCAAAGAAATACAAACCTTATAAATCACTCGATAGGTACTCACCTCATAGCCCATATCTATAGAACATGGTCTTGGGTATAAACGTAGACGCGCATTACGCTGACACGTACGTGACTGATGAAACATCACTCGCCGTATAAAATGTACTTGAATGCCTTGTTTAACGACACACTTGGCTCATGTAACGCAGAAATCTCACTGCGTGTGGGTCAAACATGTAATTTTTGTAGCTACCCCGCAATTACATTGAATATGTACCTTACGTACGACGGATTAACGAGAGTTGCTGTGAACAGAACAAGTGCAATTTTCAATGTGTTTATGCGTAGTGTGACCGAGAAACCACTTTCAGTGTCACTTACACAAATAAGTTAGGTTAACATGTTTGTCGTCGACTAGAATTTTCAAAAATGTTCAAAATATGACATTGGCATATATGACTATTTTTGGTCTCATTTGCATACGTATATATAATTTTTTTCGCGATATTTCATTATTTGGCTCTAGTTTGGGATTATATTTAGTGCCGGGCATTTTAACCCGGCGTGGCCTAAACGCAATAATTATTATGGCGCAATGCCGGGCAGAGTATGTACTCGTAAAGTTCGATCGATGTTTACCTAAAACTGACGTACGTCTTTCATTTGAGATTGACATTTCACATAAACCATTTTTTGCTTAGTTTTAACTTTTAAATCCTAACAAAAATCATAAAAACCAAGCGGGAACAGCAGTTCATTAGAGCCACGCCGGTCATTTTAACCCCACACAGCCTCAATAGGTAGATGAGATGCCGGTCATTTTGACCCACTACAGCGATGAACGTGTTAAGGGAAAAGGAGACAACTAGAATTATGTAAATGTTGTTAATGGTTGTTTTCTTAATAGTATAACGCGCTTTGCGCAATAGATGGCGGTCTCAACTTTGCAGACAGAATAATTTATATCAAGAGGACTAATTGCAATTTAAATAATATCAAAATACATGACAGTACTTAAATTTTTAAACCGGATAACTCCGGTTTTGGATCCCTTTTTTAATTTTTCAAGCGTAATATCAAGCAACTTAAGGTTAAAATATAACTTGTGGACCATTTTTTAGATACATAGTAAAGGTCATCATCATCATTTCAGCCAAAAGACGTCCACAGCTGAACATAGGCCTCCCCCAAAGAATGCCACAACGATCTGTCCTGCGCCGCTTGCATCCAGCGGATTCCCGCAGCCTTTACCAGATCATCACCACTACCGTTTGGGTAGTCTGCCCACGCCGTGGTAGCTTCGCGTAGCGGTAGATACGCGGCCGCCACTCGAGAACTCTTCGACCCCATCGGCCATCTGTTCTGCGAGCAATGTGCCCTGCCCATTGCCACTTAAGTTTTGCAACTCTTAGAGCTATGTCGGTTACTCGGATTCCCTTGCGGAAATCGTAACAAAAGTATCACAGAAAGGTATAATCATAGTAAAGGCATAACCGTATAATAATAGATTGTCATATAATTACTTCAAATAATTTTGTTTATTGTGCCTACTCAAAAATTCACATCAATGGCGGCTACGATCTTTACGAATTTAAATTCGGCTTGTCACTGCTTGCACGTCGCTCAGAACGTAGGGTTGTCACGATATAATTTTAGATATTAGGTACAACACAGGTTACAAAACAATTGGAAAAAATTAAGGTATTCATCACAGTCAAAGATTACAAAATAATAGGCAGATTGAGCGCGCCGAACACGAAAGTGAAGTTATCAAAGCAAATACAAATTCAAAAGCGAATACAATCTCGCGTCAGTACTAAACACAGCGTCGTACTGGGGGCCTACCACAACTTCCTAAAACAATATTACTTTAACCTTACATTGACTTTTCGTACCATGACGCGATTAAATTAAGCTTATTGTAATGTTAAAATTATAATATTTTATTGACATCTTTGTGACTATTCATCCACTCAGTTCGAACTGTGACGCGACCATAAAGCAATATTGTTCTTATGTCAAATTTAGCAATCTTAAAATAGTTATTCGGACGCCGTGGAACAACATTATTTTCGAATTTATTGTCTAAATATTGATTTGTAATGATTAAAAGTTAAGATAAACTCATTTATTTACATAAATCTCTTCAATGTTTTGTTTATTTTTTTTATTTAATAGGAAAGTGGAAATCTTTTCTCATTGAATGAAAACACGCGATATTTACTTTGTAAAATTATGACAGCGACATCTATATGCCCCTTGGTGACACTAACAGTTGACACTGGACTATAATTCCGGATTCATAGCGTGACTGTCAAGACTCATCTCGTTTTATTTATTTTTCTTCATGAAAATGCGGAAAAATAATTGAAAACAATTTAATTGTAGCTGATGTCATTATTACAGTATACTCTTCTTTTTTTAACAGTTAAAATTCTTTGAATGTAAATAACATTACGTACTTAAACATTCTTCTACTACGATAATACGATTCGGAACATCAAAAAAGGAAGAGATGGCATTATATAGTTCATATAGCGTTATTTCTTTGCTATTTTTAATAAGGATTAGACAATATTCTTTCATTTTTCATTTCTGTTCTTTCAATCATTTTAGCAATAATACGTTACTTAGTTGACAGGTTTGTCATGGTACGAATATGAGTAATATTATAATAAACTTAGTTTGAGCTTAAATTGAAATAAGATTGTTTAAGAGGCCCCTTGTTGCACGTCTCGAGTGATTATGTAGTTATTTTATGTTTAAAAAAGTTGTTCCCAAAAACATAAAAAGTAAGACGGCATGTCTTTTCACAAGGAACTATTGATTATTTAACTGTTTTGTAATTTATTTACCACATTATTTTGCGATTCATTCGGAACACAAAACCTCGACATAAATTTGTATGTATTGCCAGTATATCTTATACAATTTATACTTTTGTATAGAAATTAATTAATTCATGCATATACATACGGAATGGTCCAAATACAGCGGTCCAAAATTGTTTTTTGGTAACTCAGATGCTCAAAAACAGCTAAAATCTTAGCCCTATAGATACAGAGAACTTTCATTGTTATGTGCACATATCATATACAGAGTGATTTTGAAAGAAAACCTGTAAATAAAATAAAAAATGATCAATGCATAATTTCACAGGTCCTAAAGAATTTTATTGGGAACCAAACAATTTTTATCAAATTAGAAGATGATCATCAATGCTATGGAATTGATTACAAAGTTTTTTTAAATTTATTTATTTTTTAAATTTATTGATTTTTTTAGGGTGAGTGGGGGCAAATCACTAACTTAATGTCCCAAAAGTCATCTTCACCTGCACGTGGTGCACCCTGCCGACCAACGAACGAGGCTCTGGCGACCGAAACCAACAGGCCAAGTCCTAAGTACCCTGGTCAGCGGCGGGCAGCAGCACTGTTGACGCGAGTCTCGGCTCTGCGCTCACCAACCCGTTTACCCAGTGTGGTGAGTACGAGCATTAACTCCCAAAATGTCAAAGCCAAGGAGGAAGCGGCCTCCATTTCTCGGTCGTCTTACTATTCCGGGCCAAGGCAGCGGCCTCGGCAATGGTAAGAGACAGAGGGTGCGAAGAATCCCCGGGTTTCGGAAGGCTGCCACAAATTGACCTTGGCAACATATAACGGACGCTGTCTGCGGCTGGACGAAAGTTTAATGCAACTCGAGGTGGAACTAGAGAAAATAAGGTAGCATGTGATAGGGTTGTCTGAAGTTCGAAGACCGGGGGAGGACACGACAACTCTAAAATCTGGCCACCTGTTCTACTTTCGAGAGGGCGACCAACTATCCCAAGGAGGCGTAGGGTTCCTCGTCAACAAAGTTCTCCCTGACAACGTGCTGGAGGTATCCAGGGTATCGACCCGGGTAGCGTACCTTGTCCTGAAGCTAACCGAGAGATATTCTCTCAAAGTTGTACATGTATATGCGCCGACCTCGACATATTCGAACAGTGAGGTCAAAGCCTCCAAGACCCACTTCACTGTTGTTATAGGGAACTTCATTACCATAGTGGGAGTGCGCGAATGTGAGGAATCGGACAACACGGCATTGGACGGCGAAACCAAAGGGGGCAAATGCTGGTAAACTTCCTGGACATGCAGGGGCTGTTCTGCATGAACACTTTATTTAAGAAGTAGCCCCATAGGAAGTGGACCTGGCAAAGCCCCAATGGTAAAACGAGATCGACCTCATCTTGACGGACAAGAAGCGTATATTCAGGGATATCTCAGTAGTCAATACCGATAGCGACCACAGACTCGTAAGAGGTACCCTAAATATCGACTTCAAGATCGAGAGAAGCCGTATGATGAGATCTCTTATTCGTCCAACGCTGGTTCAAACCATGCATGGCTCCGAAGCGTTCCAGTTGGAACTAAGCATTCGCTTCGCCTTGCTGGAAACCACGGCAAATGTTGACAAGAACCTTGAAGATGTGGTAGGGGTAATTCGCGAAGAGGGAATTAGGCACTTCAAAATACAGCGAGGAGCCCGAAAGTCCAAACTCTCGACTGAAATTCTGGAATTGATGAGGACACGACGCGAGATGCCACAGGAAATTTCATCAGATGCCCGTCGACTCAACAAAACCATCCGCAAGTCGGTAAGACGCGACCTCCGCAGCTTCAATACGCAACCCATACGAGAAGCTATTGAGAGGAATCGGGGCTCGAAAGTCGTTACAAAAAGACTGGGTAGATATCAACTGACGAAGCTAAATACCTCGGACGGTAAATCTGTCACATCAGTTCCAGAAATTCTCGCAGAAGTCGAGGACTTTTACAGCGGTCTATAGGCCTCGCGTGCTCCAAAGTCACTACCCAACGCGAACGATCCAAGAGTCACACTTTCACGCCACTTCACAGACGATCATCACAGCCAGAAGTGGACGAAGACAAAATTGGGAGGGCTCTTAAACACCTTAATAACGGGAAGGCTCCCGGCGAAGACGGAATAACCTATGAGGTCCTCAGGGCAGGAGGAGACCCAGTGCTCAGAAAGCTCAAGGAGCTATTCAACGCCGTCATAGCCAATGAGACTGCCCCGGAGGCATGGAGCAGAAGCGTGGTGGCTTTGTTTTTCAAGAAAGGAGACAAAACCCTCTTGAAGAACTACAGACCTATCGCGCTCCTGAGCCACGTCTATAAACTGTTTTCGAGAGTCCTCACAAATCGTCTCGACGGAAGATTTGACGCTTTCCAGCCACCGGAACAGGCAGGGTTTCAAAAAGGCTATAGCACCGTGGACCACATACACACGGTTCGTCAGATTATACAGAAGTCCGAAGAGTATAATCAGCGACTGTGTCTAGCATTTGTGGACTACGAGAAAACCTTCGATTCCAACGAAACCTGGGCTATTCTAGAATCTAGAAGAAATTGTGGGCATCATCCAGAAATATAGCAAGCTGAAGTGGCAGTGGGCTGGCCACATCTGCGGGAGAACCGATTAGCGATGGAGTAGACGGGTTCTCGAGTGAAGACCAGTAGGACGTCCCCGTGCAAGATGGACCGACGATCTGAAGAAGGTCGCAGGTAGTGGTTTGATGCGGAAATCGGGTGATCGGGCACTATGGCGTACACTTGGGGAGGCTTATATCCAGCAGTGGACTGGAATAGGCGGATTGATTGGTTGATTGATTATTTTTAAAAACTCTTATACTATCATGACAGGTTTAACCTAATGCGATAGTGAAGCAACAAATTATGATTACTAAACTCGTACAGCTACCATTACAGTATTATATGTAGTTAATTTAATTTAAAAAATTATAGAAAATTATTTGATTGTGCGATTGCGCTACATATCAAAATTAGAAACGCGAAATGGTACTATTACAAAAATGTGTACAAAACAAAGGTAATTTTGAATTATTAAAGTGCTTAAATTTTAAAATATCTTAATAAAATATTTATTTCCTTTGTGATGTAAATCAAATAATAACAATTAAACTATAGCTTATATTACATATAATTTGTTTGATATCCTAATACCAGTTAAATACCTATATTGCAAAATTACATTTACAGTTTGTACATTAGTATTATAGAAAGCAACAAAAAAAATTACGGGTGTTTTTTCGCTGCATCTGGCAAACTTACATGCACACAAATGCACATGTCCCTACAGTGCCCTTCCTAGTTGTCACGCACACAACAAATGAAAAGTGGCTTCACATCGTTTGTTGCGTATGCTCCATCTGCCTATTGTTTTGTAATCTGAGATGACAGTATTCTCAATCTATATTGAAATAACCTTTGTCAAATGCTTTACTTACATATTGATAGTATTATATTTTTCGTGTCAAATTTATATATTTTTATTATTTATAAAATGTATCTTTATATATATACAATCTCGAATTATCGAAATTTACCAATCTGCGTAGCTAGTATAAAAATATCAATATACAAATAAGTACTGCATTTGACAAAAGTTTATTCAATATAGTACGAGAATACTGTGATGAACACCTTAATTCTGTAAAATTATGTTTACAACCTACTAATTTATTTTCAAATTACCTGTAGGTACAACTAAAATAATAATGTGACAAACCTACGCTCTGAGCGAAATGTAGTCATTGTTACGTACAACAGACGAGAGTTGCCCTACTTGCCTTATTATGCTATGCTAAAAATCTTGCTCTATGATTATAGAAACAAGTCTTCAAAGCCGTCAATTTAAAGTTTAATTGGACAAACCCGACAAAGGACAGGACTCGCAAAGATTGAAAAGCGACAAAGACGTAATTGAAACCATTATCCAAAAAACAGGCACAATGGTTTCAAAGGCGAAAATCTATTACCGCAAGATATTTTTCCCAGAATTCTTATTAAATGTTATTTTAATAAGTTTTATGCCGAGATTCTTGTTACTGTTAAAGAAACGTGTTAAAAATGTACAAAAGAGGAATATATTCAGTAGTTCTAATTTCGATACCTCCAATGAACACTACGCCATCTTTATTTTTTGGTCGTCTTCTGTTATTTTTGTAAACAGCCATATTTATTTGCCTTAGTAAATAAATATGGCGGTTTAATATAAATATAATCTTATCCCTCCCCGAATTCTGTGAAAAAAAGAAACAAGAACAAAAAAAACGAATTTTGTAAAAAAAAAGAAAAAAACCACATAAAAGAGAACAGGTCCAAAAATTAAGTTGGCTTAGTGTTCATTGGAGGTATCGATTTGTTAATATATCTTCCTGCATTAATTGGCCACATTGATTTTGATTCTTCTATAATAAGATTCCAGTTGATATTCAAAATTTGTCATTGCTAGGTTTAAAAGTATAGTCAAACAAAAACTTACACTACTGGTTGTCTTGATCATCTATCATACTTGTACACATTTATCATTAAATTAAATATTGTTAATGATAAATGTATACAAATGTTTATTTACAAAGAGTTTCTTACTCTTTCTTTTCGGGCGAATCTGCCTTCCGAATGAGTACTTAGTAGAGATTAATCACTATAACGATTTCAAGTGTAATTTCGATACCTCCAATGAAAGCTAGGCCAACTTAATTTTTGGAACTATTCTGTTTTTATTTTGTTTCTTCTATAGAGTTCTTAGGTGTTCGCGATTGTTACACATAGGAAATGAAACTATTTTTCCGGATTTAAATCGCGTATATTTGTTTTTTGGGACCTGTTAAGGGCCCGAAACGTCGATTTGTTTGAAAAAACAAATATACGCGACTTAAATCCGGAAAAATAGTTTCATTTCCTATTGTTTCTTCTATTTTCACAAAATTAGTTTTATTTTTTAACTTTGTTTTTTATTTTTTTCAGAAAATTCGGGGAGCATAATCATTGTAAATAAATATGGCTGTTTACAATAATGAAAGAAAACGACCAAAAATAAAGTTGGCGTATTGTTCTTTGGAGGTATCGATTTGTTTGAAATACACATTATTTGAGTTTGAGTTGGGGAACGTTAGTAGGTGAATAGGTAACATTAAGGGTTATCTAATGTCTTTGCTATGGCTTTGTGCTTATTTTGGTGAAAATCTGGGATCCCGAAGTACCGCGAGCGAAAGTTCTCACTATTCAGGTTACGTTGTATAAATCTCTGGCAACCAGAAAGCTACCGCCAAAGAATAGTTCAGCCATCAAAGGGAAACTTTACCTATAGTCGCAGTCTTCATGGCATGACGTCTCAGTGTACACTTTTATTAGCAGTAGAACTCATTGTGGGAACTATTGCTTACTTACCTTACTTATTTCCGCCGCCAGGCAGTAATGTGAGCGTTTTTGGAGGATAGGGATGCTCGTGAATGATAGGCACATGGGACTTATCAACTTGTGTCTCAGGGTGACGGGCGTAGTGTAAGTGCCCCTCAGATCTTCGTTGTTTAAAACTCTAGGTGGCACTGCAACTTTCATGGACAGGCGTGTCGCTTGTCGATAATTTTTTTACAAAAATATCTGAACAACGGTATGTGTTGCAATGCCATAAAAAAATTATGTATGTGCATCTGCAAATGAACCGTCTGATCGGCTGTAGACACATAATCATGTTAAAACAAGTGGCCTATTTTAAAATGGATGCAACTTGGCATGAATAATAAAGGCACACATACGGAACATACATACAAAGGAACATATATTTTTATATACATATGTAGGTAACTACAAAATTACTAGTGTTGAGAAAGCACGTTCAATACTAAAAAATGTCAAGAAATCGTAAAAGCATAGACAAATTAGCTGTGACCCAATTTGGTTCTATCCGCCTCACCAATTACCACGTCATGATCTCACATGTTTCACTGAGCGTCTTAATTTATCTAGGTCACCAGGAACCTTGATAGATTGTTCAGATTCACTATATACATAAATGTTTTCTCAACAAAATAGAATCGTAACGTAATTTTTCGCCATGAGTTTCATACACACTCACACACACACACACACACACACACACACACACACACACACACACA
>NW_020654949.1:9312-10288 GCF_003589595.1 Hyposmocoma kahamanoa
CACACACACACACACACACACACACACACACACACATACACACACACTCACACACACACACACACACACACACTCCCTTTCCCTCGAAAGTGAGGAAATTGTATCTTGCTTAACTCATCATTAAGTTAAAGGTGCCTACCGATTTGCCTGATATTGTCGATCAGGTGCCTATAGATGTGCTCGATTTTGTCGATCGTTACTGTCGATCAGGTGCCTACAGATATGCTCGGTTTTGTCGATCGTTACTGTCGATCGACAATGTCAAGTAACAAGAATTTTCAAAAATTTATTAAATTTATTTTTGGTAATCCTTATGGAAATGGCATTTATATCTGAATACACTTTTCAAATAAATGCAATATTTTCGAGGTATTTGGGGGTGCTCATTACGAATATTGCTTTTGTTTGAACTGTCGTGTCTGCCATCTTGGATTTAGAAATGAGTGCCATATTCGTATTGAACATCCCCAAATATCTCGAAAACGATACCCAACTTGCAGTTATTCGAAAAATCGTGCCCGCCATCTTGGATTTAGAAATGAGTGCCATATTCGTATTGAGCATCCCCAAATACCTCGAAAAGGATACCCATATAGCATTTTTTGAAAAAGCGTGTCCGCCATCTTGGATTTACAAATAAGTGCTATATTCGTAATGAGCACCCCCAAATATCTCGAAAACGATACCCAACTTGCCATTATTCGAAAAATCGCGCCCGCCATCTTGGATTTAGAAATGAGTGCCATATTCGTAATGAGCATCCCCAAATACCTCGAAAAGGATATCCATATTGCATTTTTTTTTAAATTGTGTCCGCCATCTTGGATTTAGAAATAAGTGCTATATTCGTAATGAGCATCCCCATATACCCCGCAAAACGATACCTAGAATCAAAATCAAAATAATCTTTATTTTTTCATAGGTAAGCATTATTACACTAGAAATTGTCACATTGGTTAAACTCTACCACTCATTC
>NW_020654950.1:0-20533 GCF_003589595.1 Hyposmocoma kahamanoa
TTGAATAACAAAAACAATTGAAAGTCGATATTCAAATGTTTCAAATTAAAAAAAAAAAATCACAGAAACCTCAAACCATGAAGATTCTATGAAAATTCAAAGAACCTATTGCAATAAAACGGCAATTTCATACTTTAACCCCTAATATTTTTGAGTGAAATTATTTTCTATTCTTGGCTTTCTGTAGGTGTCGCTTGATATTTCCCATCGTGTTAAGCGTCCAAAGGCACGTGTAAGAAAGTAGCAATCACGCCCAAAACGCACCCACTCTACACCGATATAGATGATTTTAATATGATGAACAAATTCGAAATATTTCTATACCCATTAAATCGTCATATTTTCATGTTTTCAATTTTAATAATCAGGATGAGAATCGAGAAGAGATTTTATTTTCGCCAAGAATCATGGAAGTGTACGTTTGTTGAAAATCTCAAAATATCCATCACAGTAAAATACATTTTGTTTTATTAATCATAAACTTTGTTTAGGAATTTAGTTAAGATGTTCAGTATGTAAGTTCCCTATGATGTAATTACAGTATGTATTAAGCTTATGACTAGATTTATGATTATCGGATTGATCGGACAAAAAAATATTTTTTTGTAATTATGTTCTGTCCATAAATTTGTCATTTATATTATTTAAATGGATTTTCTCGAATATTAACGTCAACGTTGGCTAGTACTCATTTGTGCATTGGTGATACACAAGAAACTTGGATAAGCGACGTACGATGATTGATGACATTGATAAATGAATGTTCAAAGACTTTATTGTGGAGGCACTGTATGCTACATTTCAGAACATGGTGGCAGTTGCAGAATAACTCCATTTTCGAAAACATTAATTTACGTCTATTATATACAACCCCATATCTTTCATTAGTTTTGATTATAGATATATTATCCTCCCTATCCGCCCTTAGGGTATACGAGAAGGGTTACTACATAACGTGTGCGTGCACAGGTACTAACTAAGGTGGTGACTTTTTGAAGGCGTTATTCCGTATAAACAATCACATGCCAGTTAATAGCTTCCACGTATAAATTCAGATTTAATTTTCAAATACCATTTTAGACTGATGATACGTACGGACAACGGCACAACTGACTACACATTTTTGTTCGAAAATCGCCTCCAGTGCAACGGAACAAGATACGTCAATGTGTAGCTTGATGTGCTGCGTGCGTGTGTACATCTTGAAACATTTATACCTTGTGGTAATAACATGATTTAGATATAGTAACTTGAGACGGTTTAATAAATCCACTATTTAGAGCTTCTAACCCGATTCATTTGTCAAAAACTTTAAATCAAAAAGCGTTGATATTTGTAAAAACATATCTAGACCTAGTACCATTAAATTAAACTAAACCATATTGATTTCTTAAAACAGTGTAAACATAGAGAATTCGCTATTGACTATTGCTCAATTTCCGAACTGGGATTTCATGGAATGCTAAAGCATCTAGCTCGCAGCATTAATACCCAACCACAAGCATTGATAGGCGTTTGCTGTTGGGAGTAGGTACACGAAAAAACTGTTTTTGCTTTCATTTAAGATTGTGAAAAATTAGAAGCTGACCCCAGAGAAAGTAAAGAAAATACATTTTTTTCTGTATGAGATCAAAACATTATTCTGGAATATATGCAATCGAACATTACTATTTCAGTAGAAATATCTAGAAGAGAACAAAATTATCTGATTTTGGACTGTTTGTTTTGCATTTTTTATACGCAATTTTAAAATTTTTTGCTTCAAAATTCACAAAATAATACACTAAAACACAATCACTGTCATTAGTGCTTTCACAAGTTGCAAATAGCAATGTAATGTGCCAGACAACCACACGAATTAATTGGCCAATTCCTTGTACCATGCGTACCAAAGCAGGAATTCCCACCTGGATAGTACTCTGAACACCCAGAGTAGAATTCAGAAATATTCATTTCCCAATTTGCTATAGGGAACATGGAAGAGAAACCTCATGTAGCGCCCGCAGTGCAAATTGCCGGGCCACCGAATTCGTCATAGCACCTGTACGGTACAGTCAACGTAGTAGTCAACTCAGCGCAACACTAGTGTTTGTGTTATAAATGCCTATTGCTCACATTAAATCTGTTGTGTAAACATCGAGCATCGCGCCTTAAATTCATAAGTGACTATTGGAACCCGATTTTAAAGGGTTTTCGACATTCGATGCCTCTCATGGTAAGTGTTCTTTTTATTCTAATTTGAGTTGTAAGTATTGACTTACAACTTAAGCAGATTTATTAAGACAACCCTAAAACACCCTTGCTATGTTTAATACTCAATTTAGAAAATAAAATAACCCTGCTCTGGTTGGAATATACAGACACATTAAAATACGTCAAAATGATCTGCTGCCTACTATGAAAAATAATTCGATTCACGTAATAAAAGTTGCTTTTCTTTTTTTTATGGAAAACTCACACTTGACCAAAAATATAACGTCAACATTATTTCTATAAAATAAATAAATAATTTCTGTAATTGTCCCTGAGATAATTTTTTTTTTGTATAGTTTCAGAATTCCCGATATTGTGTCATTATTCCCAACGCCACTGTATTTGTATATTTATCACTATAGTTTTGGATGATTGGATCCAAGTCTATGAAATCACTTATTCGACTTAGTGTTAGTACGCCCCCTATGTCTTCTTACTGATTGATGTCAAATTGATTGTTATTATCGTTGATTGTGATCGGTGCGTGATCGTGCCGAAAAGCCGCTCTTCAGGCTAAGGGCCACATAATCTCGGCTACTGAATTATCTCGCGTACGGTTAGATCATTTGTTCGTATTTCTCATCTATCCACCGTTTTGTTGCAATGATCTCCTTCGGGTTTTGAGATCTTCCGCTGGGTTTGCTAATCTGCATCACGTTCGGTTGGTCTTGGTCATCGCTGAATATCAAATGCAACGATTACACTTTTAAGATGTGCCAACATTTAATTCATTTAATTGTATGTATATTTATAAATAATTTTTCTTAATTATTTATAAACTTTGATCCTACCTGTTTTTGTTTGCCATGTTATGGACCTTTATTATTTATTCTAAACCTCAGCTCTCCGGTTGACTAGTAGAGAATGCTTAATGACACTAAGTCCGCCATTTGTACATTTTCAGGTTAAATAAATGAAAAATAAAATCGGCGATACGTTCTTCCAAATGGCAAGGGAACAAATACACCAAAGAACAACAAGGTTGTAGGTATACAATAATACCCGTCGCCAACGTCACTTGAAATAAACGAACAATAAGGTTCTAAGTTATCAGGATAATTACTTTCTTTGATAATTATCTTATAACTAAGGTCGGCCGACTAAACACAAATAATGACTCCAGAAGTATCAATTAATATAAAGGACAAACCACGGTTTTTCAGGAGAGCCAAAAAACGTTTTTATATTTTTAAATCTGTCTATAAATGTTTACTGTCTACTCCAATTTTGATTGTGTATCGCGCAAAATTTCTTAGACTTTCCTCTTCTTTCATACTATAAACGAAAAATTTTGAATGCCAAGTGGTTTAAAATATGGCGCGTCGATTACATTAAAGAAAGATGTTTAATTGTGCCTTACGTTATGTATAATTTTCTATTTCTCTTTCTGCTTACATTATGCTCGACGGTTTGCACATAAAATATTAGTAACGTAACGCACAACTAACCATTTTTTTTTTTTTAATGTAAGAGTCATGCTATATTTTAAACAACTGGGCATTCCTAAATTTTAAAAATACCAATCGATAGACCGGGAACTACCGAATCCAATGATATGCATATGTACGAGTAACTCATTTTCGATAAAATGTCCCTTACGTTAATTGATACTTCTGCTCCCGTAGCATGGCTACGCATGATAGTCGCGACGCGCGCGATAAAATTGAAGATCGCGTGAGTCGCGACTATCATGCGTGGCCATGCTACGGGGGGCTGGTATAGATAAATACAAACAAACATCATTCATTTCAATCAATAAATCGATAGACTAAAGCAAACAAGTCCAATGCATTTTCTACTGGCGTCTTTTTCAACCTTTTCATTTTCTTCCGACTACATAAACAACATGGAACAACATATTTATATTTTGACTTATGTGCTTCAGTCTGCCGACCCTTTCTTTACTCATGCTAATTTTTAATTTTCTCTCTTTAATTTTCGACTAAATATTCGAATAAAATGTTTAGTGTATTATAAAAAGACGTAATTATAATATTTTTAATTAATTTTATAATTATCTAAATAATATATAAGTATAATCAAGATAATATAATAATAGTTATCACTTAGAACCTTGATGAACAATAATCGGTATATATAACAATAATACATTTTTTGGCGAATAATGTTGATCTGTCCGTAACGTTACATTCCAAGAAGAGGACAAAGACAGATAACTATTTAACAAATTATAAAAAAAGTTCCGTTTCTGGTGGGGCAGCAAGTATGTAGAAAAGAGTATCTATTCCCCTAAAACTTAAACAGCTGCCTATATACAAAGTTCCATAGTGGTATTTACATAACTTCGAAAATCTACACATTTCTAGGTCCTTTGTCATCAATTTGTAAAGTTTTGGTTGAAATGTGCTATGGATTTAGCACATTTCAACCAAGTGGAGAAACCAGAAAAATTGCATTTTTTCAGTATGGTAAGCAAAGTTTTCGTTGTCTTTACCTATCGAGTACGTAATCCTTACCACAAAAGTAAAAGTAAGTTTGCAGGAAAATATGTTCAACATTTTTAATTAAGTTAACCTAATTCGAATAAAAAAGGTGTTGCTCCTCTTTAATGAACAAATGGAAAGATTGCCAGAGGGCGATTTTTTCGATACATTTTGTACTATGCTTAAACGGACTATGTTAAACGTCGTGCGTTTTAGAATATTCTGTTATGTCAGATTAATTTTCATCTTTGCTATAAATATGCAAAAAGCTTAAAAACAACCTTTTTTCTACGAAATATTTGTATCGACGATGTGACGGTTACTAATACTCCCAAAATATAATTTTTAAGAACATTGTAACACACTTGAGTGGGCGAGTGGGGAGCACTTGGCCTGAAGACAGAATATTTAGATATTTGTAAAGTGGTTAAAATGAAAAAACTTATAAAAACAGTCATATTTATTAAAATAAAATATGAATAGTCTCGCGGTACTTTTCCAAGCTGTACAACGATTTTTAGAAGAATAAAAGTTTTACAAAGCACCAATTTTGTTTATCTTACATATTATTATATTGTATGTACAAAAACTAAAAGGTTCTGGATTCAGACACACGTCAGTTTGATTGGCCAGTAATCTAGAGTACACATAGCGCCTTTGTCCCGCTATTTTTCGATGGACATGTCATGTCATATTCCATCCCTCCGGGAACGATGGTTGGTTTTCTGGTAATAATACGAAGCGAATCATATTTTGGTTCCTATGATAGTATGTAGGTATTCAATATCTATGGTATCACTTTTATTACGTGCAAAAAATGTCTCTTCTAAATAAAATCTCTAGCTTCAGGTGGTGCAAGTTCTATACACTTGACTCACGTAAAGCGTAAACTACAAAAGTTTATACAAAACTCCTCAGTAGCAGTAGAGCTCATTAGTAGCAGTAGAGCTCTTTGTGAAAGAGTGCGTTCAGGAAGGTACTGCCACCTTCCCTATTTTTGCCGCCAAGCAGTAATGTCAGTATTGCTGTGTTCCGGTTTTGAAGGGTAAGGGTGCTGGTGAAATTACAGGCACACTGGACTTGTCAATTATGTCTCAGGGTGTCGGGCGCAGTGGTAGTGCCCCTCAGACCAATTTAAAGCTCTGAGTGGCACTGCAACTGTTATGGACAGGCGTGTAGCTTACCATTAGGCACACGACTAGTTCGTCCCATCCTTGATATAATATAAAAAAGAACAATAGTTACACAGGTTTGCATTTTTATATTATTTGTATATTACCTATACTTCGTGTGTCTATTTCTAATGCAAGCTCTTAGACGTTCTGGCCAGTATTAGGTCGCGACTCGAATCTTCTCCAGTGGGATTCGGTATGTTCCTTTTGATGAGAGCCCGCTTTAGAGAATCTAAGTTTGTGTCGGACTTTTGGCAGGCTCTGAGCTCCAATTCAATCCACAGAAAATTGTCAAGTGGGTAAGATCAGGATTGGAGGGAGGCCATTCTTCCGTCGCGATAAAGTCCGGCAAAATTTCCGTTATTTTCTTTAATGGGACAATTTGAGCCGCTTTAGCCATAGCACTTGGTCGGTGCCGAGTCTTGCTGGAAAATCCTTTCTTTGTTGTGAAAAAGAGTATTAGACAGGGGTATATCACTCCAGTCTCTAAAGTGTCATTTTTGCCTTGTTGGCAAAAATGGAGCATGACACCTTCATACGAAACCCCCCAACATATCATCACATGCGCCGGATGATAGGGTACGCGAAACATTTTGTGTAATGTTGTGTAATAGTAATGCTAGTTGGAAGTCTAGTGTTAAAACGTAATAATTAGTCTTCAGTGCGATGCACAAAATTGGTTCTTGCCTACAATATTCTAAACATTTTTTCATGTCAATAAAAATCGTCCTAATGCCATTATTAATAATCCTAATACCATTATTACAAGTGTTGTTATTTGAAAGTTACGTGCATTTGTTTGGGTATTGAACAGTTATATAATTCAAATTGTTTTAGTTTAAAAATATATTATTCTCTCGAACAAAAATTAAACATTAATATTTTTTAATATAGAATTGACACACTATTTGCCACAATATCACCTGATATTAGGCGTCAGTGCGACCGAACGATGGTAGGAGTTTCACTAAAAAATGTCTGTCCTCTACAGTTTTAAATAGCCTTAAATAATACTTTTCGGGAAACACAGACAGCATCATCCATTTCAACTGCAACTCGTTTCCATTGCCCCTTAATCTATTTTAAAAATTTTAATCATAGTACTGAACGTTTGTTCCTAATAATAATTATGTTTCAGAACTATTATTGTTAATTAATAGTACAAAAATGTAATAGAAAATAAGAGAGTAATAATTGTAAACATTATGCTAATGACATGTTATTGTTTATCTTCTTACAACATACTACACTACTATATATATATACTGTACTACAGGTATTGTATAGCATTACAACACTAAAAAAGTCCTCATATGGCAAATAGAAATATTTTTATTTTATGCTATTCAATTACGAATGCCTCGTACTTTTCCATAAGTTGTTTTTATTTCCCTGATTTAGCGTTCTGAGTATCTCTCGAGACATTCATAGCTACTAAATACGTTATAAGCATCATTATGAAGATTGCATTGAGTGCTCGAGACGAAGAATAAAAATAAATTGAAAAATATTATATTCCTTCAACGTTGCGTTGGTATTGTTGCGAAGAAGATTTATTTGAATTCCTATAGAGCGTGCTTGTAAACAGTATTGAAAAACGCTCAGGAACTAGTATTTGAAATTGCTTTTCCATGTCGAGGTCGACAAATAACATTTCTTGTATACATTGCAATTTTCTAAACATTTAATTTGCTTCCCGATTAGGATTCATGGGAATTTCCGTACTGTCGCCGTTCATGTATTTCATTCATTTATGTATAATTGCAACTTAGTTTAGATTAGAGTCGGATGTCTATTATGGCGCGGTACCAAAGAAAAAACCGTTTCTCTCAACGTGCCATAACGCTGTATCGCACATGAAACCAAATATTGTCGTAACTAAAAAATGATGGACCTGAGAAAATACGATTTGAAAGTTCAAAAAGTACTGAATGGAACCAATAAATTTGTATTCCCGTTTATAAGTAGATAACTAAAAATATTCCCATTATTGGCAAAAAGATTCATTCAGTATTTATTACCTAAATATTCACCGTTTGATTTCATTTGCGATATAGGTATAAGACTACATTTTTTATGATATAAATTCATTGACTTACAATTATATGGACGTCGGGTCAGCGCTAAAAAGTGTCCGCACTTGTAAAATCGTATACAGAGCGCGACACTCCGCTTTAGTCTTCATTTGTTCTACGGACAGCGCGATACTGCGATGACATAACAATTTAAATTTCGAATAGGTTGACTTGGGACATTTTTTTCGTGGTTTTTGTATTAGACCCGTCGTCCATTTATTTGTAAGTCAATGTATAAATTGCATGTTGTCACTACAGAAGAATAGACTTGTAACAAATCTGAAGGTTTAAAAATGGAATGATCAAGAAGTCCAGTCCAATCCTATTTTATCAATAAAATTAGTCCTGTACTCAATTTCCTGTGAGCCATGTATTCGTACGTCGAATGGAATCTCTCTCCTTTTGAAATGCTTTCCGATCCCTGTACTTATTCTCCATTGACACTGCACGGACGGATTTTTACGGCTCACTTGTCACCGAGCGAGAAATATTCCAAGAACTCGATCCTAGAGGATAGTTAAGCTCGTATGATTCACTCATTGTAGAGCCATCGCAAAGGCGACAACTTGGCCCATGATTTACAGAATTGTTCGAAAATTGCTATTTTTGCTGAAGCTTGTTGTACAGAAAAATCTCAAAAATCTACATCACACTATCATGTATTAAATCCACATTCCATTTGTACGATTATCTATTTAAATTCAAGCTTTGGAGCAATGTTTCCTGTGATGTTAGTTAAATTTAGCACCCACCTTAAAAACTTTAGTTAATGCATTGGAAGTCGGAAAAATGACAATTATTGCCACTCACGCTTTAGACTTATATAACAATATTGTTTTATTTCATAAATAAACTTAGGACTAATAACGTGAGACCGTTAGAGCCCGAACTGTGTTAACTGTTGGGTAGGATGGCTTGTGTGTTATCATCCCGAAACCAGAGCACTGACATTTAAAGTATTCGTTTATTACATCACTGAAGTTTACTTTTTTAAAGAAAAATACCTCTTGTTGGCGAAGTTTGACGCATTTGACAGGTACATGTTAAGGAGTAGCAATGAAGGCAGTTTTACGATAAGTCCACCATATTGGATCTTGTAGAGCTCATATCGATTACTATTCCCAAAGTGAACAATTTTGGACTATGTTTTGGAATTCGTGCTAACTTATGAAACCCCACGTTAATCAAATCGAAATAATTGCCATGAATGCCATTTGAAAAATGCTTCATTACGTGTAAATATTTGTAGCTTTTAAGAACGACACGGTAATTCTGTATACTTTCAACTTAATGCTCAATTCGTCTCTATGCCACATACGATAACATGGCCGGAAGCGTAACCCCAACTGCTGCTGATCGTATTGTAAGGCTTAATGTCGTCTCTTTTCTGATTATGTAAAACTCAGTCAATGATTGCCATTTGTTTGGTGATAAATCGCGTTCTCAAAACATTTGAATTTCCGGGCGTCGTCTATGTGAATACGTATACTTGGACGTCATTGTTTTTGTCCTTGTTGATTGTCAGCGTTAGTCACGTACGTGAAGTGTATGCCTTTTAATACCGTATCGTACTGCCCAGTTTTAGTGGGTATACGAGATTTTGTAATCTCTCGTACTTGTGAATTGACTAAAAAACAATTGCAGCGTATTGAATACCTTTAATGGCCACTAATTAAAATATAAATAGAAAATCATTGACTTACAATTAGAAAATAAACAAAACGCTATATATAATATATTGATATAACAATGCTACAAGACAGAGAAAGTTGAATTAATAAAATATTCTTGAGAGGACATTAACAAATCTTCAAATAATCTAATGCGCAACTAATGTGTAACAAGTCAGCCGCATTGGAAAAACAAATCGTCAAGAACACACGTTGTAATAAAAAAATAAACAGATATAAATCAAAATACTATCTAACCTATCTACTTGTTGGCTCAGGCAAAACGGATTGAAACCGCCCAACATTAAACATACCACAATGATAGAAAATGGAGAGCCAGGGAGTAAGTAGTATAGCGTAATAATATTTTAAATAAGAGCACTATCTATTTGATACTAAAAAGAAATAAAAATAACATACGGAATAATATTTACAAGAGGATAGACAACACTTACTTACAACACTTACATATTTTCAAATGAACAGGGAAAGATTTAAACTGGAAAAAATAATGCTTGATTCATTGCATTCTTATAACATACAAACATACAAATTTTATATTTATAATTACGTGATTGAACCCAAAAAATCTTCAAATATTTCGCAACTTGAGAGTTTAACATTCATAGCTTCTATCGCATGCTTTTTTGTTTGTTGTCAGCCCACATAAATAATGATATGCGCTTTTACATGTCCCAAAAATATTTTATTTACAATTTCAGGCCTTCCAGCAATATTAGCATCAAGTTTTTTTTTATTTAAAGGCTAATTTGGTCGGGATAGTAAGAGACATGGCTAAGAAACTATTTCTGATGAATATCTGTTAAGCTGTTTAAAAATCATCAGTCACAGCCTTTTGCAGTTAGTGTAGAGATCTCAGCCATATATTTATATTTATTTTACTTCCACTTGGCCGATTGTCTTGAAGTTTTCTGTACTATGTAAATCCGATGATAATATCGTGTTTGGACTCGTTGAATAGGTGAGACTACGTGAATTTGGATTTTGGATGGTGACTAGGCTCTTATGATGGAGCGGGAAGGTGTACATAGGAACTAAACTTTATTAAAGATCGCAGTAGAGTTCCTTGTGTAAGAGTTCGTCCAGGGAAGTACTGCTACCTCGACTATTTCTACCACGAAACCGTAATGTGAGCTTACTGCGTGTCGCTTACCGCCAGGCAAACGACTTGTTCGTCCCCTCACTTGGAGTCATAAAAAAAAGGTGGACCTACCGAGTTTGAACTCGTTAGACAAGTAGTAGGTAGACAGATTTTGTCTTTATTGACTTTTTAATGTTCGCTGCTTTGTATTTTGAAAACAACGGAAATAGATTTGCAATGATTTCAATATGATGGTCTTGGTCGATGAAAAGTGAAGACCGCTTTACCGAACCCGCATTTCCCTAAACCATTTTCGACAAATATTTTACCGTAGAATGCTTGCATTTCGTAGAGACTCGGTCGCTGGTCAATCGCGCTCCTTTCACAAACAGAATAATGACATATCGCACCTCTATTCAATTGGCCACTATCTGGGTTCGATTTTCTCATTCGTAGCGCTATCTAATTATCCACACCATTGGCACATATTCCACGTCTACGATAAGTCATTTGTTTACTACTTTAGTACTTTTCTATAATACGTAAAGCAAAAACACATGTTTTGCGTTAGTTGTATCAGCACAACAGCGCATTAAAACTGTTTTTATGTTTTTGATTTACAGAATTCGTCTTCTGGTTTTTTTGTATAAGATACAGATGACGTGAAGGCCTTATATTCACTCACTGTATAAATGAAACAAAGTCGAATAATTATTCGATATTTTTTAGCCAATTTCAAATAAAGTGAAAAAATTAACAAACCTTTCCGCCAGCATCAAATTAATGAGATTTAAACTCATTAAGCTCTCTTGCTTCTTTGGTATTATCCTCTTATCAATTTGTGTAGGAGGTAAGCCGTTTTTAGCTAGCTTAAAGCGCAGACCACACCGCGAACGAAGCTACCTAACTTAGCTTAGCTCATGTAGCCGGGGTATATTTTCATCCTTCGGTTCACAGAGACTTAGGGTCGTATTCCAGAACTCTACTCAATGTTCAAGTCAGGACTTGAGTATAAAACTGAAAATTATACTCAATTCCTTACCATTAGGGTCGTATTTCCAGTGCTTGAAATTATACACAAATCTGCTCAAGCAGCATTGAGTAGAGTTCTAGAATATGACCCTTAGAGACTTGTTGAGCGTGAGTTCTGGTTGACCCGATGCTGCGTGTAAAGTTTATAATCAAGGAGAAAAAAGAGCGTCTTCACACAACTATAACAAGTTTCTAGTAGAAATAAGCTTTATTTAAGTTCAGCACAGACAATCTACCTATTCATCCTGATGAAGCTACCAAGTCTTATCTTAGCACTAGTAATCTGCGTTATCATTACAAAAAATTTGCCAGCGTTGGTGTTTTCAAAAATATGTCAAACTAAAAGGTACCCATTCACGATATTGATTTTATAGAAAAATCGTTCACAACAAGGAATAAATATGGAATGGTTTAATTAAATAGATTACACCAACACCATTGGGTTTTAAATAATTTACTAATTATTTCTCAACTACAATGTCAGTGACATTGTACATGAATGGTGAAAAATACGAAGGAGACAACAAAAATTTTGTTTTTGTTTTGAATTGATGAGATCTATACAAAAAAGTGTTACAAACCGAGCTAACTAAACTAACCCGACGATGCGGCTAGCTATGTATAATATGTCGCCCTTCTTCCGCCCTTCATCCCCGCACGTATCCATAGTCACTACTTCCTACTAGTAGTATTTTCTTAACTTAGCTTTTCATGCAACTACGTAAGCTAAGCTAAGGTAGCTAGCTTCGTTCGCGGTGTGACCTGCGCTTTACTTACCTACATAATGTTGGCTATTCGATTGATATAATTAAATGTTTATAAAATACAAACATTTTTACAAGCGTATACTCACCCCGTCAACGTTCTCCCGAGGTATACAAATAAGGCCTTTAGAATAACATTTACACACACATATTTTGTAATTTTAAGGCCATTTGATGCAACCGAAAAATTGTAATGAAAACGTGGTTTTTACAATTCTGAAATTATAATGTTTTACACGATACTCTATGGATACGCATGCACCAGGTCCAACATGTTGTTAGTCATTATTTAGCGACGTCATCCATTTACTCTACTAGAATAGCAGAATTTCACTCCTTTGGATGTTCGAAAAGTATCGCTATTTCACTTTTATTCCCTAAATAATAATTACAAAGTTCACTTTGTTGAAAGGCACTATTGTAAAATATTTGATATTCACCAATTTCTGTAGCACGGAATATATATCGGACTTCCTGGAACGAAAGAATAAGCACTTACTGTAGTAGGATGACTGTACTGCATTATTTTAATCACTGTGAATATAGAACTTGAAGAAGCCGAAAATTTGATTAGCATAAAAAAAAATTGATGCGATTCTGAATCCGGAAAAAAACTCAAGAACTCGATAAGAAATCAATTTGTATTTTTTGAACACAGTTTAAAAACATTTAAAGTAAAACGGCAAATTCAGCATTCCGACTAGGCTATGATCATCGAGGCGATCTTCTAATTGTCTAAGATTATTTTCCCTTCCTTAATTCATGAATATTGTAAATTGAAAAACACCTGAATTTGTTTAAGGCCATATTCTATTTTTACAATACTAAAAAATAAGTAAAGCAAGAAGCCTTTATATCCGTGAAATACCTATTAGTAAGATCGATCGGTCTGCAAAGCTCTTTTATCTGAAAAACTGAGTAATATTAAATTTCCAGCAGTTGCCTCTTTCGACTTTTAACAATTCTTTGTTATGGATATTTCTCAGGACGCAAAAAACAATTTGTTTGGCATATATTTATTTGTCTCGTGAATTTGGGTGTCATTTGCAAAAAAAAAAGAAGTTTCAAGAACATCTTTCTGTGGTCGACGTTTAGAATTCCTGTAGTGGTATGTACCTAAGACTTTAATTTCTAAGTTACATTGTGTACGTTTAGAAACAGTACCTCCCGGTAACGGTGAAGAAAAACATTGCGATGAAACCTACACTTTGTAAAAAGTTCACAGGCTTAGGAAAGATGTGAAGTCAGAGCCAGCGTGACCGACTATGATCTGGACGCCCTTCTTAAAGGAAACCCGTGCTTAGCAGTAGTGTGTATAATAAGGTTGACGAAGAATCAAAATTTCGACTACCCACAAGTGGCGAGGAGTCCATGTGACTCGATTCCCACCGGCTTGCCTGAAATCTTTCGCGTATTACCAGCTCGCATACCCCACCACTTAAAAAACATATTCTAAATATTCAATAATAGACTCCTAATGACTTGTCTCGATGCATCTCAACCAATCAGATAAATAAAACTCAAATACCACAGTTTTCAAGACAAAATTCGTCTTACGGCACTGAGACGTGGCCACTATGTATCTCATAAAAGAGGCTCACGGTCACTAAAGGGCAATGGAGAGAGCTATGCTCAGAGTATCGTTGCGAGATCGAATTAGTAATGATATTCTCAAGGGAACCAGAGTAACCGACCGACATAGCCCAAAGAATAGCAAAACTTAAGCGTTTGTAGGCAGGGCAACCTACTCGCAGAACAGATGGCCGATAGGGCCGAAGATTCTCGAGTGGCGACCGCGTACCAGAAGACGCAGCGTGTGCGGACAAGGTGGACGAATCAGGTAAAGGAATCCGCTGGATGCAAGCGGCACAGAACAGGTCGTTGTCACATTCTTTGGGAGAGGACTATGTTCAGCAGGGCACGTGTTTTGGCTGAAATGATGACGATAAAGAATAAAACTACATTCTTTTGTCTAATATTCAATTTGAAAGTTCTAGCATCCAGGTATCAGCGGTAATTAAGGAAGATAATTTTCATAATAAAAAAGTTACGACAATAGTAGTAAGATTGTACCAGGATGCATTTCTGCATATAGTAACGTGTTCTCTTTACGTATGTAGAAAGTAGGATCACAACTAGCTACGTTGTTAACGTACTTCATTCCTAGTTACGTAAATGTCTTCTACTTGATACTTCATTCCTAGTTACGTAAATATCTTCTACTTGAATGCTTATTATTGCATGATAACGAGTTTCATCCTCAATCTGTACAGTAAATTGAAAATTCCCATCAAAGAGTGGAACATCGCAGGATATTACGGATGCATATGCGGGCGGACGCTTATGTCTGGCGAAAGTAACAATGGTAAAAGTAGTGAAACCTTGTAAACGCCCGGTGATTAAAAGGGGATTACATCCTTCTTCCATTACATCTGTATAACGGCATAAACACAGTTTACCTGCCGTCCGCTAACTAAAGCCCGGCTAAGTGACAAAATATTTTTTTGCGATATATGTAAATTTTAACTGTTTAAAAGTGAATTTTGTGCTCTATTTTTTTGCTATTTAAAATGGTTATTTGACCATTTGTAAGTTGTAGTGGACGGCAGTTATATAGAATATTTTTTTATTCTGTACCGATTTTATTGTTATTCCTTTTACGTAATTCATGAATGCCGGTTGCCTTAAACTTCAGGATGCTTCCCTTTAGCTGTGGGCCTTGGTTGCCGTCTGTTCACTGTTCTCTGTATCCGTTCAACTTAGGATTTTCTGTACAAAAGTCATGTTGCCTGTTCATTAAAGAACTCCCAACAGACGGTCACCGATGATGAAACAATTATTATTCATTATTACTCAAATGAACATGCGTGTTTGTGGATTTTTTTATTTCTCTGGTCCTTGGATCTTCGTTTTTTGTAGACCGACCGGTATTAGAGAATCAAATTCTGTTAAGCATTTTGTACTACAAAACACCATGTGTTAAGTAAACAACATTTCGTAAATTAAAATCGACCTTCATTTCATTTCGTACTAATGTAGATTTGTCGAATGATGGTTCGAGGTTGATTTTACGGTCTTATAAATTTAATTTATTTTTAACCGACTTCAAAAAAAGGAGGAGGTTCTCAATTCGACTGTATGTTTTTTTGTGTACGTATTTTTTTTTTGTTAGACAGAGGGCACCTTAGACGTCCCATTTAAATTTGAAGAAAGTATTCCACTCTAAGGGTAACTTTTGAGGTCGGTTTTTTCGTACTTTGTACTGAGATTATTTTATAATAATTATTTTTTTTAATAACGCACTACTTAACATAGCCCCGCACTAGGGAATCCCTGTGTTACACCCAAACTCACGAAATAAATAAATGTAGGCCATAGAAATATTTATCCCGGCCCGGGAATCGAACCTGGGACCTTTGCGTGGCATGGTAACCGTTCGACCACGGAGGTAGGTAACCTCGCAGAAAACCTCGTCGATATGATCCAAAACCTTTGCTACACACACAACACACAATGTCAATGACAATTAATCGGATTCCACATTTTTAACACCCACAAAAAGGTTTTTTTGTATATTGAAATGCAGTATCAAAGTCCAGTAATGTGAAAAAGTGTTACGAGAGCTTTGGTGCCTCATTATCTCTGATCTCGGAATCTGGTAATATATATTTGGTAATATATATTATTAATATATTTAACTTTACCCCGATTGTCCATCCTGCTACAATTCAAGAGTCTCGGAATACGTACCCAAATAAGTACGTAGTAAAAATAAAAATACAAAATTTGTAACGGTGACAAAATAAATTGTAGTAAAATGTTTCATTCGAACGCGTCATTCGATTATCGAGAGGATTTTCTGGCGCCTTTCAAATTAAATTCTTGCTACATTTCTCATGCTCTGGGCCGACACTTACACCCGTAAATAGAGTCTTACCGGTCAACGATCAGTGATGTTTTCGCAGAGGACACCATCACAAGGACGGAGCCGTTACAATTTCAAAAGATGTACATTGAAAGATAATTAATTTTTATGTATTTTTTCCATATGCACTTACAAGAATAAATTTTTTCATAAATCCCAAAATCAACATTATAATTTGATTTGAAACGTAAATGTTTCGTTCTTTGATCATTATTATTAGTATCGCAACAAAATTAACTTTACTAACATTAACAAATTCAATCCAGACCGTAACCAGTTTGAAAAAGTGCTTTTCCCAACTCGGTCTTACCGGGAATCGCACTTGGGACGCACCCCTTTATCTAGCGTCCACAGTGGTAACTGATAGACCAGTAGTTCCCAAACTTATTATTCTCGTGGACCACTTTCAAAATTTTACTTGTGTCTGTGGACCCCCTGCTGCTACATTTCTACCACATTCTTAAAGTCGCCAAAAAATAAAAATTGTGTCGTTTTTGAGTTCTGTCCCTATATTCAGATAGGTAAAATAAAAACGAAAAATGGTACATTTTATAACATTTTATTTATTAAAAGAATAGAATTACAAGAAAAAATAATAAGGTAATATAGGTTCAGGTTATAATTTTAATTAATGGGAAGGATGTATTTGACGAAGTGTCAGCAAAAGATCAATGTTTGGCTTTATTTTTGTGAGGAATAATCGCAAATCCCCCCGCTCTGTGATGTTTAATTTGCTCCTTTTTTTTGTTAAGAGGTTTGTAACGGCACTAAAACTCCTTTCGACAAGGTATGACGAGGGAAAAGCTATTAAAAATTTCTTTGCGATTTCCCACAGTCCAGGATATTTTTCGGGTATTTCTGCTTGCAGCCAAAATGTTTGGTAGCCTTTTCTAAATTTCACCTTCAGCTCCTCATTGGTGCTTATCTCGAGCAGCTCCTCTTGTAATACAACATTGGCCACTTCCGTTTCATCAAATTCAAATGGATTTATGATCCATGGTGGTATATCCATCGTCAGCATATCTTCAAACCTGGTTTTAAAGTCATCATGCAGGGCACTTAAATGTTGACTGTAGGTATGGATATCCTCATCAATACATTCTACCTGCGACAAGTTTGGAAATTGAGAGAATTCCCGCCGACTAATGTTTTGCTTCATAAATTTCAATTTCCCAAGAAAAGCCGAAATTATTCCCTTTGTTTTTATTAAATTCAGGCTGTCCCCTTGTAACTGCAAGTTGATGTCATTAAATTTTTTAAACAAATCTGTCAAATACGCAATGTCTGCTTTGAATTTGATCAAGTTTTCTTTTAAATCTGGATCTCTACTTTCTAGGAACTCTAATACGGAATCGAAAACAGAGTAAAATCTCGTTAAGCATGCGCCTTTCGACAACCAGCGTACTTCAGTATGTAAGAGCAGTCGTTGGAAGTCTTCATCATTTTCATCGCACAATTGAGCAAATAAACGCGTATTCAATGCATTGCTTCTAATTTTGTTGACAGCTTTTATTACAAAATGAAGAGATCGGTTCAACCTGTCACTTAAATGTTTTGCCACAAGATGTTGTCGGTGGATTACGCAATGAATAGCTGTAAGTCCTGGTATAATTCTTTTGAGATGACTTATAAACCCACGATATCGCCCGACCATTGCAGGAGCTCCGTCTGTTGCCACTGAAATAATGTTTGTAAATGGAATCGATTTTTCCGTAAAAAAATTACTCAGAACATTAAATATTGATTCGCCTTTAGTGTCAGTCTCTAAAGTTCTGGCAAATAGCAATTCTTCGTGAAATTCTTCCTCCATAATAAATCGGACATATGCCAATAATAATGCATCATTACCGGGTAACGTTGACTCGTCCAGTTGTATAGAAAAATGAGTTTTTTGCAGATGATCGCACAAAAAACTTTCGATATCAGAGCTCATTTCATCAATGCGTCTTTGAACAGTATTGTTACTTAATGGAATTCTTTTTAGTACGTCAAATGGAGATTTGTGCAAAACAGTTTTTAAAACCTCTTCAACAGCGGGTAAAATTAATTGTTCTCCGATAGTGTGCGGTTTTCCAGATTTTGCTATAAGTAATGAGATATTGTAAGATGCCCGCAAGCCGTCATCGTTACTTTGAGATGTTGAAGCGAACATACTGTGCATGGTGGGTCTCTTTTCATATTTTTCCTTCAATGTTTGAAAATATTTTAAATCTTTACCTATTTTGTCAGTATGACACCTTTTTAGATGATCTTCGAGCTTTGATGGTTTCATAGAGTCATTGCTCAAAACGTTGTTGCATAATAGGCACATGGGCAATTGTTTATCTGCCTCTGATGGAACAAAACCATATTTCAAATAATCGACACTATATTGTCGACATTTTTTCTTTGCTGTAGCCATGTTTCGTGTCAGTTACCTTACCTGTAAAAAAGAATGTTTTAGTAACCAAGTTTTTTTCTGAATATAGGTATCACACCGCAGCCTTTGTCAGCACGCAGAAATAGAATTACGGCTTGTTAAGGGGCCAACTAATAACCGCTAAGACAAATACAGACGTTTTCACAAAACGGTATCAATTTTAAAGTACCTAAATTACCACTAATTTTTAATAGTACAAATAAAAATGGGTGTACTCAGTATCGAATACTGATCATATTTGTGTAGGAAAAAATAAAAGTCGAAATCCCAAAATTGTCCATAAAAACGATAACTAACATTTCATCAAATCAATGATGTATTTGCGTATTTTTTGTCTGCGCCTTCATTGTTAAAACGTGACTTTTTTATACTGTTTCATAAAATTAGTAGTTATTTGCAAGAAAAATTGAAAAATTAATTGCTATTGCTTATTCGGCATTTTTAGAGAGGCAGTGCTTCTCTCGCGAAAAAACAATTGAATAAAACGTGCTGTGTTTGTCTTCAAATCGAAAGAGGACAATTAAAATATCTGCAAGTTCCTAAGTTACCTATCTATACAAGCAGTTGTGATCAACCGACTAGTACACGTAAACAAAATACATAAGTACTATAACAAAAAAAAAGGTATTTACTTACTTTTCTCCGGCACTAACAAACACTGATATAAATTATCTCAAACCTTTTTTTCGAAATTCCAGAAACAAATGAATGAGTTTGCCTTTGGCATCAAGTATTTATAGTGGTGATCAAGTTCATGTCTGAACAAGCATTAAGCATTGTCGGGCGGATAGCGCTTTGCAAGTCTGTACATGTACGTACACGAAATTGTACGTAATATCGAATACGCAAGTTTGGACAAGTAAAAGTCGCTTGCCTTATTAAAATATTATCTGCTTAGTTATGTACTTAAAACAATGTAGGTAGGCCCTTATAAAACTATGCTTACATTTTTGCTCCTTACTATCAAAAGCAGATAATTTTTCGTGGACCCCCATTAACATCTTATGGACCCCCATTTTTTGTTCACGCCTACGTAGACCCCCAGCAAGTCTCCCGTGGACCCCTGGGGGTCCACCTGGACCACTTTGGGAATCACTGTGATAGACCATGGAAGTCGCCAAAGTCAAAGCGAGTTTTTATTAGTTTTAACGTGTTGTGATTTTTTGAAGCCCTTTTGCATTTGCAATCAAAGAACGTGACTCATTACGAAATAAATTTGTTGCCGAGAAGTAATTGAAGATAATACGTAATACCATTATTATGTTACCAAATATTATTAATAGGTATTTAATACTATACTTCGTGTACCATAAGTTTGGAGACAAAATAAAAGTTTAAAGAATTAACTAATCTTTTAAAAGTTTTCGTAGTGATAAGTGGACACTAACCAACAACTACAAGCAATTACTACTCAAAATGAACGCCTCTATTCCTAATAGAATAGAATAGAATAGAATAGAATCGTTTATTTCATGTTATCAATGTCACAATATTACAATTGGAAATACAATGTCAAGGGATAACTATGATCGTCAGTAATAAAATTATAATAATAACAATGAATATAAAATAAAGTAGTATAACTACTGCTTGTCGAATAAAATAAAATTAAAATTGTTTCAAAAGAAAATCATCGACACTGTACAATTCAATATCCAATAAAAGGTTTTTTAGTCG
>NW_020654950.1:25533-28753 GCF_003589595.1 Hyposmocoma kahamanoa
GGCTTTGTTATAGAATTTCTTCCTGAGAACAACATAAGGTTTGACTTTGATTCGTTAAGAATAAGTCCATTTGCAGAGAACCACTCACACAGCTGCTCATACGTGCAGGCTAATTTTTCTTCCAACTCGTTGTAGGTTTTAGCACACACTATAACGGTTGTATCGTCCGCAAATAGAACCACAAGACCCCCTGATATAAAGTATGGCAGATCATTGATGAATGCCAGGAATAGTGTATTACCTAGGGCAGATCCCTGTGGGATGCCAATGGTGACGTCACCAGCCGCTGACCTAGTTGTTGTACCGTTTGTACTGACCTGAACCGTTTGCCGTCTGTTTGATAAAAAAAGACTTTAATAGGTTATGGGCGACTCCGTTGACGCCATACACAGCTAGCTTTTGAATTAATAATACAAGCTCTTAGACGTTCCGGTCAATCTTGGTTGCGGCACGAATCTTCCCCAGTGGAATTCATTTCGCTCCTTTGATGAGGGTCCGCTTTAGAGACCCAAGTTTGGGTGAGACTTCTGGCAGGCCCTGGGCTCCTGTTCAGTCCACAGAGAATAGTGAACTGGGTTAAGGTAGAACTGGAGAGTGGCCATTCATCCGCAGCGATGAAACCCAGCAAACTTTCCCTTAACCAAACTTGAGTCGTTTTTGCCATAGCAATGGACCGGTGCTGGGTCTTTCTGGAAAATCCATTCTTTGTTGTGAATTAAAGTCTTAGATGGGGGTTTCACCACGGTCTCTAAACATGTCACTTTGTTCATTTATTTCTTCCACCTTAACGCATTGTTGACAAAATGGAACGGAGTGACACCTTCATATGAACCCTGTTATGAAACTTGTTAAATTGGTCGTAGTTAGCGATACTGTACTTACCCTAAACTATATGTAACTGGACGACTGTCCAGTTACATATAGTTCCAAGTGGAACAACGATGCGTTACTTATAAATTTTGATTTGAGATCACTATGAAGAGAAACCAACTCGAGAATTTGCTAGATGTAGAAAAAATCTCATCTCTTGCAAAGCACGACTCGCAACTACCGTAGGAAGCAATTGCGCACTTTGCTCCTTTTCAAACAAGGGCTAGCATGCGGGCTTAAGTGAAATGTCATTAACGCTTTCATAATTCACGTTTTGGGATCAAATGTTATATCACACTGCTCAATAAAATTCAAATGTCTTTGAAGAGATGCTGTTCAAGTACACATTTGGATACGTGTACGTACGCCTGGGGAACCTTCGAATACTTGAACAGTGAACGTGCTAACCCAGCACAGCGCTGACGCTAGCCCTTGTAGCGCCCGAGTGCAATCAATACCCTGGTGTCCTCTAGTAGGCACGTGATGAAAATGGAAAACTTACTATATTTTCCCCAGTGATAGGAGATTCGGAAGCAAATGGTGCAATTATAAATGATGTTTGGAAACAATAGTTTACTTCACTCGCGGCGCAAGTAAACGGGCTAGAAGGTTTGGGAGCGGCGCTCGGCTTTTGCGCCACACGCCCTGCTGCTAGTGTTGTAACTTGAAAAAAACCAAACGTTTTTTTTCACATTTAAAAAAAAAACATGAAAAAACACAGCACCCTGGTTTTTTTCTAAATTTTTTTCAGAAAAAGTACACTGGAATAACTGAAATAAAATAAGACACTAACTTTTATTTTTCTTGCCGGAGACCGACCTAACCTAAACGGGAGGAAGAGGAAGGGTCGTGGGCTCAAGACGCACCGACTGGTAATATTAGTAATTTAACTATTCCGGACAAAGTGCTTCAAATCTACCGAATAATTTTATATAAGCGGCTTGTTAATAATTCTATGTAAATGTTGCTATTTAAGGGATATGTACGATGTGGAAAAAAATATTGATATCGCTCTTAGACAAATAAATAAGTAGTGTTTTTATCGGTAATCATCAAAGTAGCGATGCACAGCAATCGATAGATTTTTAAAAAAAGGTAAAATGTTAGAATCCCCGCATTTTCCCCACATAGCGTCAATACCACAAAATGTCCATTCGAGTTGAAATTCCCCGCAATTTGGGAAATTCGCCACAAATTGACAACACTGTGAGATGTTGCCCATTTATTTTGAGCAATTTATCTATTAAGAACAATATTAATAACAAAAGATGAAATGTAGTAAAAAAAATACAATTTTCATATTGTCATATTTTGATTTTCATACTTTTAAAAAAATCGTATTCCAGTAAAAAAAAACGGTTTCTTGTCATGTTTTTTTTTCATTTATTTTTTCACCTCAGAAAAAAAAACGGTTGTTTCACAACACTACGCCCTGCACCATATTTAAAGCCAGCACTGCACTTATTACCATTAAGCACCTTATTCATAAGAACTTACTTTGCATGTCACAAAATATTATGCTTTGGTTGTTTTATTTTTGTTATATTTTTGTTGTCATCCAATAAAAACCAAAACGTGCGTCTGATATTGAAAACTATAGTCGGCTTCCCTTAAGTTCCAACTGCCCATTAATTTGTTCGCCCACCTTCCTTTTCCTATTATTAATAATTATAATTAGGATCGTAATCTACTTACACTAAGTGATTTGTTGTGTTATTATTTTCGTTGGTCCTCCGAAAACCACTTTAGCATTGAGAGTAAGGCCTCCTTGTTATAGACATTTTTTTTTATCGTGACTGTTTATCACACGTTCTACCGCATTCGGTCCACTTGCAGTCCTCCAAATCCCTACATCGTACTCGTATAGAAACATTTCTGTTTCAGTACAACAAATGTTCTGAAACAGAAGTGTTGTGAAAACACACCACAGTCGATGTAGTCCGTCATTTGTATATGTCAAAATTTTCTCATCAATAAAAACAACGTTATCAAAGTCCACCAATAACAGTTTATATAATTGTAATAATAATTCGTTTTAATTGTCTTTTACGTAGGTGTTTTGACGAGTAACAGTGTATTTCAGACTTACGTTAGCGAGGTGTCGATGTAAAATTAATACCATCAGCGCGTTCACAATTTGGCATCCCTGGCCTACGTAATTTTGTTTTGGATAGATTTTGATAATATTTCACAGGATTTGTTTCTATTGTGTTGTTATTCTTATATTAGACTACTTGGTACTTGGTGAGTAGTATATTATTAGGGCATCTGGATACAAGGAGTTATCCAGACGCCCTAATAATATCTATTCAAGAAGTCATTACATCTATTCAAGAAGTCATCTATTCAA